>NW_027060174.1:0-1397 GCF_011386835.1 Chrysemys picta bellii | reverse complement strand
ATGCTTGCTTTGATCTGCTTCGCTCTTGGACGTCCAGGGGCTCCGGGCTGCTGGCCCCATGCTGCCCGGGGTCCCTAGGGACAGCTCTGTCCGCCGTTAGGGAATTTGTTCCCCGCGGACAACCTGTAACATTTCGCGAACCCCAGTTTGGGAACCACTGTACTAGATTAATTCACCAACACTGCTGCTGTACGTCTGATGTGCAGCGTGTAGTCTGCTGAAGAGCAGATTCGATACGAGCTGTGGCTTCACTCTTCTCTTCCCTGAGCTCTCCTACTGAGAGGTGAACAAGAGAAGTTTGTTCTTGCTTTGAGTCCAATAGCTTGGTGCATTGTTCAAGGATCTCCTATATAAAGATGCTACTTATCATCTATCTACATCTTTATAAGGCCCCCATCAGTGCAGTATTTGAGTGCCTGTTTCCGACAAAGTTGCATAACCTCTCTGCCTGTTTACACAACAAGGACATCTATCACTGTCTTTAATGTTGAGAAGGTAAGAGTTTGATTTCAGGTTTTGGATGAGGACAAAATGGAGCCTTGATTACATGCCAGGCGTCTGCTCGTGGAGGTGAGGCTGAACATGATGATGATGTTTTTTGGAATTGCAGCGTTCGCCTCTGCAGCAGGTTGCCCAGCTCTACTGTCCAAGAGAGGAAGCTCATCCTGGGCTCATGTAATTTTGATCCCGCCCCCTCTTGATAGGGCTGCCTGCCAGAGGTGAATTCTCACTGAGCGATACCCTCCGGGCAGCCTGCATGTAGCACAGAGGTTCTGGGGAAGATTTGTTGAGGGGCAAGAGAAGGCCAAGCCTGACTGCTGCTGCTTGGCAGGCCACTAGCCTTTTCTCCTGAGCCTTGGTTCCCGGAGGGTATACGTGGCAGCCCTCTGTGCCCTTGGCCACTAATCTCTTGTTTTTCTGTTAGGCTCCATCCAGAGATAACGGATTGTAGAGGGCAAACTCGAGAGGTTCTGGACTCCTGGGACCTGAATCTTAATGTTTCTCCACCATAGGCAGGTCGGGGAAATACCCTTGTCTCCCGGGTTCCCTATTTAGGTCCCTAATAAGTCACTGGTGATCAGTGTGTGTCCCTAATAGCCCAATTCAAGAGCAGGAGCTTCCATCCTCTTCCCCTCAGTGGAGGAGGAGAAGATGGAAAAGTCCTAGACATACAAAAAGGGCACCCTAGAGGTGAGTGAGTCTGACCACCCGTTCATTCTGTATGGTGCAAACTGAGCTCGAAAGCCTTGCTTGGTTGGCAGGTGTATGAGTGAGGCCTGTGGAGCCAAATAAAAGGCTCCTGCCCTAGAGATCAGAGCTCGGGTAGATCTTGGTGAGAAAGAGACCCCTCCCTTCTGGAACTCTGCAAGGCAGTAACCTGGGTATCCTCCTGCTTT
>NW_027060173.1:0-1397 GCF_011386835.1 Chrysemys picta bellii | reverse complement strand
GCATAGTGCTGCACGTGTGCGATGAATCACAGTGGCTGCGAAACTTTCGGATGTGTAAGGGAACTTTCCTGGAACTTTGTGAGTTGCTGTCCCCTGCACCCGGATGCGAGCAGCCCTGACTGTCCAGAAGCAAGTGGCCATAGCCCTCTGGAAGCTTGCAATGTCAGACAGCTACCGGTCAGTCGCGAACCACTTTGGCGTGGGCAAATCTACCGTGGGGGTTGCTGTGATGCAAGTAGCCAACGCAATCGTTGAGGTACTGCTGTCAAAGGTAGTGACCCTGAGAAACGTGCAGGTCATCACAGATGGCTTCGCCGCGATGGGATTCCCAAACTGCGGTGGGGCTATAGATGGAACTCACATCCCTGTCCTGGCACCGGACCACCAGGCCTGCCAGTACATTAACAGAAAGGGCTACTTTTCAATGTTGCTGCAAGCACTGGTGGACCATAGGGGATGTTTTACAAACATCAACGTCGGATGGCCGGGCAAGGTTCATGACGCTTGTGTTTTCAGGAACTCTGGTCTGTTTAGATGGCTGCAGGAAGGTATTTACTTCCCGGACCACAAAATAACTGTTGGGGATGTGGAGATGCCTATAGTGATCCTCGGGGACCCTGCCTACCCGCTAATACCCTGGCTCATGAAACCCTATACAGGCACCCTGGACACTGAAAAAGAACTCTTCAACTACCGCCTGAACTTTGTTAATTAACAGCGTTTTCTTTATTATGGATTTCGTGGTAAATTGTTGAAACTGGGACGCAGACTGTGGTGGGGAGCGGGCGTAGTGATGGAAAGAACGCTTCTAAACTAGAGTAATGACAGGCTCCTGCTTCTAGAGTGGTCCGTAGTGGTGGACTGGTTGTTTCACCTGTCACCCCTCCTTTTCGGGACTCTGTGTGTGGGGGCTATGTGACTTTGTGGCGGGGGAGGACGGTTACAGATCCCCTGCTGCGTGGCTCTGTGATCCAGGCTAAGGACCGCTGCATAAGATCTCTAACCGCCCTCCCCCGCCACAAAGTCACATAGGCCCCCCCCCCACCCAGAACATGAAAACCACCTCCCAGACTGACCAGGGTGCCTAGTGACTGCAATGTGTGTGTGACCTTCTGCTGAACCTGCCCCCATGTCTGTACCCTGGTAAAGGTGACTGTCCTCTCCAATTACCAACCCCCTTTCCCCACTTCAAACACACTCTCCTCTAAAAGTACATGACGGAAACAGTAATTAACAGAAACATATTTTTTATTAGCAACTACACAGTTAGGGGATGAAACTGGGACAGGGGCTTGGGTGAGGCAGGAAGGAAAGGACTTATCAAATTTTTGGGAATGAGAGCCTTCTGGTACTTGAGCAGTCTGCAGGGGTGGAGTGACAGTTTTCACGGCCCCTGC
>NW_027060172.1:0-1399 GCF_011386835.1 Chrysemys picta bellii | reverse complement strand
TATCTTCATCAACGATGTAGATCATGGCATAGAGAGTGCACTTATAAAGCCTGCGGACGATACCAAGCTGGGAGCAAGTGCTTTGGAGGATAAGATTAAACTTCAAAATGATCTGGACAAACTGGAGAAATGGTCTGAAGTAAACAGGATGGAATTCAATAAGGACAAATGCAAAGTGCTCCACTTAGGAAGGAACAATCAATCAGTTGCACACGTACAGAATGGGAAATGACTGCCTAGGAAGAAGTACTGCGGAAAGGGATCTCGGAGGGTCATAATGAATCACAAACTAAATATGAGTTAACAGTGTAACGCTGTTGCAAAAAAAGCGAACATCAGTCTGGGATGTATTAGCAGGAGTATTGTAAGCAAGACACGAGAAGTAATTCTTTCGCTCTACTCTTCGCTAATTCTGCCTCAGCTGGAGCATTGTGTCCGATTCTGGGAGCCACATTGCAGGAAAGATGTGGACAAATTGGCGAAAGTCCAGAGAAGAGCAACAAAAATGATTAAAGGTCTAGAAAACATGAGTTTTGAGAGAAGACTGAAAAAATTGATTTTGTTTAGTCTGGAGAAGAAAAGACTGAGAGGCGTCATAACAACAGTTTTCAAGTACCTAAAAGGTTGTTACAAGGAGGAGGGAGAAAAATTGTTCTTCTTAACCTCTGAGGATAGGACAAGAAGCAAGGGGCTTAAACTGCTGCAAGGGAGGTTTAGGTTGGACATTAGGAAAAACTTTCTAACAGTCAGAGTGGTAAAGCACTGGAATAAATTGCCCAGGGAGGTTGTGGAATCTCCATCCTTGGGGAGTTTGAAGAGCGGGTTGGACAAACACCTGTCAGGGCTGGTCTAGATAATACTTTGTCCTGCCTTGAGTGCAGGGGACTGGACTAGAGACCCCTCGAGGTCCCTTCCAGTTCTACGAGTCTACTTCCCAGCATGCATTGCTTCACTCTTCTCTCCCCTCCCACCCCGCTTCTCCTTCCAGGGGCAGCCTCAACCCCGTGACTGACTTTGTGGCCCCAGGATTCCCCTCCCCTCTTTGGAGCCCCCCCAGGGTTGGAGTCGTGCTCAGGGTCCAGGGGAGGTTTGGCAGGTGAAGGGACCTGGGGGGTGTTGCCTGGGGGGGTTGGACAACAGCAGTGAAGGGGAAGTTGGACACTTGCAGAATACCAGGGAGACAAGGCAGGTGAGGTGATACCTGTTACTGGACCAGCTTTGGAGCCAAACAGGGTCTTCTTCACGTCGGGGAAAGGTGCTCAGCGCATCACACGTACATACAAGATGGAGCGCTCTGCCCCGAGTCCCACCCATTCCCCTGCTTCCTGGACCAGAGAGGCCTGTCCCCACTGGCCTATAAACAGCCCCACTGTGTAACCCAGAGGTGGCTGCATCTTAG
>NW_027060171.1:0-1399 GCF_011386835.1 Chrysemys picta bellii | reverse complement strand
GGATTAGAGGAATGATGGTGCTACCACTCCTGCCAGTAATAAACCTTCATGCTGTAGGGCAGGGGTAGGCAACCTATGGCACAGGTGCCTAAGGTGGCACACAAGCTGATTTTCAGTGGCACTCACACTGCCCAGGTCCTGGCCATCAGTCTGGGGGCTCTGCATTTTAATTTAATTTTAAATGAAGCTTCTTAAACATTTTAAAAACCTAATTTACTTTACATACAACAATAGTTTAGTTATATATTATAGACTTATAGAAAGAGACTTTCTAAAAACATTAAAATGTAGTATCGGCACGCGAAACCTTAAATTAGAGTGAATAAATGAAGACTTGGCACACCACTTCTGAAAGGTTGCAGACCCTGCTGTAGGGCATAAGCCGAACACTGGTTTAGGGACAAGGTTCTTTTATGGGTGGGTTATTCCATTACTGTCCAGTAGTCAGTTTCTTGCCCTTTCTTCTGAAGTAGTTGGTACCAGCTGTTTTTGGTGACAGGATACTGGACTGGATGGACCATTGGTCTGCTTTGCTGGGACAATGAGGAGCCTGAAAGGAAAAGCTCAGACTTGCAGATGGGAGCAGGACCAAAGAACTCTGAGGGGAGACTGCTGGGTGAGGAAAGTAGACAGTGGAAGCATGTGACTAAGAGAACCGGGAAGAAGAAAAGACGGGCTAGTGAAGGAGTAATAGAGCTCTGGGACAGGTTTGCAGAGCTGGAAAATGAAGAAGGGGCACAGCAGGTGGTCACTGAAGGTGAGAAGGCAAGGAAGAAGAGAACAGCAGTGAGTCTTATAGGCAGAGGAGAAGAGTCAATGGAGATAACAACACCAAATATGAGCCCCAGGAGGATACAGGTGGGTTGTAAAGGATTACAAGGGACAATAGGAATCGAGAGGACTTGCAGCCAGAGGGAACAGGGGATAGACCAGAAAATTGCACCATCACCAGGAAAAGGCAGATCTACATGATTGGGGACTCCTTACTGAGAAGACTAGACAGGCCTGTTACCAGAGCTGATCCAGAGAACAGAAGGGTGTGCTGTCTGCCAGGTGCTAAGATACGGGATGTGGACCTGAGGCTGAAGAGGATCCTAATGGGAGCGGGAAAGAATCCACTGATTATCCTTCATGTGGGAACAAATGATATGGCTAGATTCATAGTATCAAGGGAGACTATGCCAGGCTGGGGAAGACACTTAAGGAAATCGAGGCTCAGGTGATCTTCAGTGGGATTCTGCCTGTTCCTAGAGAAGGGCAACAAAGGTGTGACAAGATTATGACGATCAAGAGATGTCTCAGGCAGTGGTGCTATAAGGAGGGCTTTGGGATGTATGGCCACTGGGAGACATTCATGGACAGAGGACTGTTCTCTCGGGATGGACTTCACCTGAGTAGG
>NW_027060170.1:0-1406 GCF_011386835.1 Chrysemys picta bellii | reverse complement strand
TTGGATTTTTAGATAATGTGATTTTGCCTCAGTCCTTTGGATGTCACACTATCTACCCACATAGAATAATTGTATATTTATAGCTCCTCCTATACAAAGATCTTAAAGCATTTTACAAATATTGGGTTCCACGACGTGCTGGTTAAGTAGGACAGCATGATCGTCATTTTACAGATGGGGAAACAGGTATAGAGAAATTAACTACGTTGCTGAAGGTCACACAGTTAAGCATTTGCTAGAGCCAGGAATAGCACCTAGAGCTCCTGGCTTTCATACCTGTACCTTATCTACACAACCATCCTCTCCATAGCTCCTGAAGGTGAGAGACCAGCAGGATTTAAAGGAGTGCAACACATATTGCCTTGAACTAGTTAATTTAATTACTCACCAGCAGGCAGGCTAACGAGGAAGAATATCTACCATAAATGCAAATATGGGCCCTGGCCTCCTGCTTTGTGAGTGAGTGGGAGAGAAATTTAATAGACAAATAGAGCCTGGAGGAAAATCATGAGGGGAAAAATTGTGTTACATCAAACCTAATTTAACACACAGTTTTTGGTAGGCGTTGAAGTCTTTCTATTTCAAGGTGGGGTTTGAGATACCACGGAACTGCACTTCCTATTTAGCTGCCTGCAGTGTGATTATCTCACGGCTCACAGATAAAGCAGAACTGCAGCTGACATGAGATAGAGTTTGAAATATTAAACTGTGCCTTTTGTTCACATGGGTTTTTCCCCTTTCCATTGAGTTTCCCAACATGCCTCTGATGCACTTTGGAACAAGTAAACCTTTTGAAATGATTCTCTTTAACACAAAGAGAAATATCCTCCCCCTCCCTCCCCAGTTGTCATTTAAAAGCTGGGCTCAATTTAAGCAGAGGCATAACTGGCAAGAAAGAACAAAGGTGAAGCTTTTTGCCGTGAAAAATGTGAACTCTGTTGATAGAATCTCAAAGCTTGTGCAGCAAAGGTGGTATAAATAAAGAGAGTCACATACAGTACCATAAAAGGCATTCAAACTATGTTGGCACCAGTTCTCTTTTGTGCTAATGATGTGCTACAAAAGGTTTGAGCTTTAAATCAAACAAAGAAAAGACAGGGAAATTCATCTTCAACTCTGGACTAATCTATTGTGTTTACACAGCACTGCCGTCATCGCTGTGCCTCACTTCCTCCCTCTGTAACATGTAGCTAATCCTTCCCACCTTAGTAAAGAACTTTGAGATTCTCAGATGAAAAGTGAAGTGATTGCAAATTACCAGTCTATTTGTTCTTTGTTTTATGTATGAATCTAGTAAATAGTAATTGTGGAAGCATCCAAATTATACGGCAGTACTTCACATATGTTTGAAAGAGACACCGCTAAGGTATCATTTCTCCATGGGAAAAATGTCACAATCTCACAGA
>NW_027060169.1:0-1406 GCF_011386835.1 Chrysemys picta bellii | reverse complement strand
TGGGTTCTTCACCAGTTTTTTGTGTGTGAGACAACAGGTGGAGAAGACAACATTTGGGTTAAGTTGTTGCTTGTTCTCTAGAAGAAGGTTGGACTTTGGTGGGTGGTTAGTGAGGGTGTTGTCATGTGTGCCCTAAAATGTTGAGTATTTTCCCTTGAATATATTGCAGATGTGTGATATTGGTGTGGAGATGTGTTGATATCCTTTGGGCAAGGGGTAGCGGTGGTGAGGAGAGTGTGGAAAATATGTAACGGGACTGAGAGTTGCAATACTAGGGAGGGGGAAGGGATCTCATGATATGTGATTCCTGTTACTGTAGATGGTTTGTTGAAGAAATAGGGTGGGATGTGTTGCATCATCTGTGGGTTTGATGGTGAGTACTCGTTGGATTATTATTTTGTGTTTTGCAGGTACTTAAGAGGCTTTGGGAGGTGCAGTTTGTGAAAGAATGTCGTGCGAGGCGTGTGTAAGTACTTTTACGGTGTGAAGTCCTGGTGATTGGAATGTATACTCTTTCTCTACTCACCATTGGTGTTTTCTGAGGAAGTGAGCATTTTAGTTAGGCATGGTGATTGGAATGATAAATGCAAGGGAAAGGGGCAGTAGTGTAGTGTGGAAAGTATGTGCTTGAGGCACGTGCTTCCACACCACATTGCTAAATTTCCTTTAAAAAAGAGGAGGAAAGTATGATAGCAGCGTGGCAATATGATTTTTACTTTTTGGGTTGTTTTCTGCTCACTTACTGAGCAGCAGTGGAGGATCTGAGTCTTGCCTGTTCCTGAGATGAAGTGGAAATTGACACAAGTTTGGATAGAAGATAGATGTGAGGCTAGACCTGGTGGGAAAAAGAGTGAGTATCTGGTTTTATTTTTCTGTATTGTGTGGTGTGGTACTGTGTGGTGTTCTTTAAAAGTATTGCTCATATGTGATGCGTGTATGTGGATGCACATGTTAGGGTGCCAGTGTCAGTATCCTGTAAAAGAAGGTGTCACGGTGTATGTTTTATTTCACATGGTGGTGTTGCATTTGTTTGTAGGGGGATGGAAAATGATGCTGAAATAGGTGCCGGTTGCATAATTGCAGATGGTTTGAGATAGTCTTCATGGTGTCGATTGGTGTGCAGTGTGAGCGTTGTTAAATTTTTTTTGTCATTGTAGGTTCTGTGTGAAGATGGGGGTCCAATTTGCCAAAGAACCAGTGAAGTTGAAGTATGGCTGTGGGGGACATGAAGTACTTGTTTCCTGGAATGGAAGTTAATTTGATGTCAAGTTTGCAAGTTAAGTATGGTTATTGATCATGTTTTTTTGTTGGTCTGTTTGATGTTGGAGATGGGAAATGTGTTTCACTGGATGCATGTCAATGGGAATCTCACGTGCTTTTGTTGTGTTTGTTTTAGAAACTGAGAT
>NW_027060168.1:0-1408 GCF_011386835.1 Chrysemys picta bellii | reverse complement strand
TAGTAACTTTCAGCAAAGGTGTATAAGCTTTTTAAAAGATATGTATTATAAATTAAATGGCTAATACTTAATTAAATGATATGACAGCATTTACAGTTTCATAACCTTTGTTTGTGACAAACACATTAAAAGTCAAAACACAAATGTAATTTACTTTTCCTTATTATTTTAACACTGGCTAAAAAATACTTTTGTTTTCTACCTGTCTTGAAGAAAGACCAATGAAATTAGATTGCTCTCTACATAAATTATTAATTCCTATCATTTTAGCACTGTGTATCTATCAAAACCAAATGAAAATTAATATTTTGCAAGTTAGCATTTTAAAATTTGATCTTCGTTTCCCTAGAGGATACTCTTAAGATGTTCTGACATACTATCCTCCAAAACAAACAGGATTAAATAGTGACAACACACCTCTTTCATAACACCAAGGCGCTGGTGTTAGGAGGGCTGGGGGTAAATCAGTTGTACTCTGGAGGTATAGTTCTTCACGTTAGTTTATTTACAATATTTACAGAATAGGCCCTGGGGGTTTCTTTAAATGAAAAAAACAAAAACACAAAAAACCATTTCCTAACTTCCACTGGGATACTGCCTGGCCCCTCCCCAAACAGAAATACACATATGATTTCCCTTATTGAGGTAAAGAGCT
Organism: Chrysemys picta bellii; assembly: GCF_011386835.1. Taxonomy (NCBI): domain Eukaryota; kingdom Metazoa; phylum Chordata; order Testudines; family Emydidae; genus Chrysemys; species Chrysemys picta. Next base: position 753 of record NW_027060168.1, on the reverse strand, counting down.
GTTTTTTTCTGAGAAGCCTTTTCCCCATGCTCTACACAACCTTTCTACAACTTGCTTCCCTTTCCTTCCCTCCTATTCTTTCTTTCACTGGAAGAGGTTTTGAAAGGTCACAGGCTGCCCTTAATTAGCCTCAGGTGGCCATAATTAACCTGAGGTAACCTCTTTCAGTTCACAGAAAACAGGGCTTTAACCATTCTAAGACCGATATACCTGCCCCATTCCAGACTGTCAGGTCTGACTTTAGGGTATGTCTACACTTACAGAGTTTTTGCACTGTCAGTTTCACCGGTGATAGGGAACCAGTGAAAGTAAAGCGCTGGTTTGGGTACTCACTCAATTCCTCAGGCATCACAGAGTGTTTACACTACCAGCACTTCCATCGTGGATGAGAGCAGCACTGTAGGGCAGCTATCCCACAGTGCAGCTCTCTCAATAGGTCGTGTGGGAAGGGGGCGGGAGGTGAGCGGAAGGCATTCTGGGTCCCTGCTCAGTGCCCTGTGCTGCCCTGCTTCATGTTTCAGGAGCCCCATTACTTCCTTGTTTCTTCTGTGGCATTTTTTTTAAAACCTCCTGCTGTCTGGCTGCTTTCCCCGTCACATCTACAAACAAAGGGAAAAGGACCTTCAAATTTCCTGGGGCTTACAGGGGAGGGGTGGATGTCAATGCATCAGAGCAGTGGAGATGCTGGCCAGAGTGGTCGCTTTTGGAACTGTGGGATATCCTCCGGAGGCCAAAAGGTGTTTACACTGCTAG
>NW_027060167.1:0-1408 GCF_011386835.1 Chrysemys picta bellii | reverse complement strand
AACCCTAACCCTAAACCCTACCCCTAACCCCTATCCCTACCCGTAACCCTAACCCTAAACCCTAACCCTAAACCCAACCCTAACCCCCTAACCCAACCCTCTAACCCTAAACCCTAACCTCTAACCCTAAATCGTAACCCCTAACCCTAACCGAACCCTCACCCTAACCCTAAGCCCTAAGCCCCAACCCTAACCCCTAACCGCCTAAACCTAAACCCTAACCCTAACCCCTAATCCTAACCCCTAACCCTAACCTAAACCCTACCCCCTAAACCTACCCTAAACCCTAACCCTAATCCCTACCCCTAACCCTAAACCTTAAGCCCTACCCCTAACCCCTATCCCTACCCGTAACCCTAACCCTAAACCCAACCCTAACCCCCTAACCCTAAACCCTAACCTCTAACCCTAAACCCTAACCCCTAACCCTAACCCTCACCCTAAGTCTAAACCCTAACCCCCAACCCTAACCCTAACCCCTAACCCTAACCCCTAACCCTACCCTAACCCCTAACCCTAAACCCTAACCCCTAACCCTACCCCTAAAACTAAACCTAAACCCTAACCCCTAAACCCTCACCCTAACCCCGAACCCTAACCCTAACGCTAACCCTAACCCTAAACCCTAACCCCAACCCTAACCTAAACCCTAACCCCTAACCCTAAACCCTGACCCGGACACTAACCCTAAATCCTAACCCTAAACCCTAACCCTCACCCTTAACCTAACCCCTAACCCTAACCCCTACACCCTGACCCTAACCCTAAATCCTAACCCTAATCCCTAACCCTAACCTCTACCCCTAACCCTTAACCCCTAACCCTAAACCCTAAACCCAACCCTTACCCCCTAACCCTAACCCCTAACCCTCACCCTAACCCCTAACCCCCTAACCCTAACCCTCAACCCTCAACCCTAACCCTACCCTACCCCCTAACCCTCACCTAAACCCTAACCCCTAACCCTACCCCTAAACCCTAACCCCTAACCTCACCCTAAACCCTAACCCTACCCCTAAACCTAACCCTAAACCCTAACCCCTAAACCGTCACCCTCACCCTAACCCCTCACCCTAACCCTAACCCAACCCCAAACCCTAACGCTAACCCTAACCCTCACCCTAACCCCTAACCCTACCCCTCAACCCTAACCCCTAACCCTAAACCAAACCCTAACCTAAACCCTATCCCCTAACCCTAACCCTACACCCTGACCCTGACCCCTAGCCCTAAACCCTAACCCCTACCCCTTAACCCTAACCCCTAACCCTAAACCCCTATCCCTACCCGTAACCCTAACCCTAAACCCAACCCTAACCCCCTAACCCTCTAACCCTAAACCCTAACCTCTAACCCTAAACCGTAACCCCTAACCCTAACCCTCACCCTAACCCCTAAGCCCCAACCC
>NW_027060166.1:0-1409 GCF_011386835.1 Chrysemys picta bellii | reverse complement strand
ATTTTGTAATCAGAAAGTCATGCAATACTAAGCTACATCTACACTACAGCCGGGATCAACATTCTGAGATTGATCCACCGGTGGTCGATTTAGTGGGTCTAGTGAAGACCCTCCAAATCGACAGCAGATCGCTCTCCAGTCGACCCCTGTACTCTACCCCTGACGAAAAGAGTAAGGTAAATCGACGGGACCCCCCACAGTGTAGACCCCACAGTAACTCAACCTAAGATGTGTCGACTCCAGCTACGTTATTCATGTAGCTGGAGTTGCGTAGCGTAGGTCGACTTACCGCTGTAATGTGGACATAGCCTTAAAATTCTACGTATATTACATCTGTACAGATACCTTTATCAACCAAATTTGTAATCTAAAGAAAGAATGAAATCAGGCTTGGTTGGCAAGCTGCCTTGTTGAGAGGAGAGATCATGATGATGAGATACTGTGAAAGTCAGATGTTCTGGCACTCCAAGAGCACCAATTATCCCACTCGTAGCCAGCACAGAGTGCAAGTGTTGGCAGTGATATTTTATGAATTATTTCTATAAAATGAATGTATTCTTTCATTATCAGTTATTGAGAATAGAATAGATCCAGAGATCCCTGATTTATATATATTCCTGGAACACCCAAAATACTCATATAAATCAGTAAGTGTGTGTGTGTGTGTGCACATACCCCATTAATTTCAATGAATATATTGGGTGCTCCAGGAAATATATTGGGCGCTCCAGGAATACAGGATCAGAACTGTAGCTCTCATGAAGCCAACTGTTGTTATGTGAAATATGTGTTCTAAAGGGAGTATTACTGTATAAACTTCATAAATATGTACTTCACTGTTGAGTGGACTGACTTCAGTGGGCTTTGAATCAGTATCTGCACAGTCCTGAATAATCTTGGAGTGTCTTCGCCCAGCATGCACTTGACTCATTGTAAAATCTGCGATAGTAGCACTTCGGTCACTGAAAAATCTTGGTCAGGAATTTGGAAGGGATAGCTCTGGAATCCTATCGATGCCTCACAACACCTTCAGTAGGTTATTAATTCAAAATCCAACACATATTTAACTTGCAAAGGACTTTAAATGATCAGCCTTGTTTAGTATGTTTAAAATGTATTTGTTATTGAATTTCTTTTTTATTCAGTAATGTGATGACTAATCTGGCCAATTTATATAATTGGAGGTAAAAATAGCTGGATTAATTGTAAAATCTTTTCCTTATAAGCTGTTTTAATGTGTCGTTATGTATAATGACTCAGTTAATTGAGCTCTTTCTTCATGATATACCTAAAGTAGGGCTATAACGTAGGGGGTTTGGATTGCTCATGTAGTTACCTGATGAATTACTTTTTAACAATTTGAGAGAGTTCCCAGAATGACATTATCAGAGTCACAGGATAGTGGCCTG
>NW_027060164.1:0-1409 GCF_011386835.1 Chrysemys picta bellii | reverse complement strand
TGCCTGCCACGTCTGGACCCGCGGTAAGTTCGAACTAAGGTACTTCGACTTCAGCTACGTTATTAACGTAGCTGAAGTTGCGTACCTTAGTTCGAAGTGGGGGGTTAGTGTGGACCAGGCCCAAGTTACGCAACTTCAGCTATGTGAATAATGTAGCTGAAGTCGACGTGCTTAGATCTACTTACTGCAGTGAGTCGACTGCTGCCACTCCCCCATTGACTCTGCCTGCGTCTCTCGTGGCGCTGGAGTACAGGAGTCGATGGGAAAGGGCTCGGGGGTCAATTTATCGCATCTAGACTAGACACGATAAATCGATCCCCGCTGGATCGATTGCTGCCCACCGATCCGGCAAGTAGTGTAGACATATCCTAAGTGACATGAGTATAGTCTCCCTTACACACTGGTAAAGTGGGAATAAGTAGGACTTAGGGGAGTGGTCCATTTTTGCACCACTCTAACTATTTTGTTTAGTGGGTGATTTTTTACCAAACTAGCTGTACCAGTACTACCATTAATGTAGGTACAGTTATACTGGTATAAAGGTGCCTTTGGGTATGTCTACACTACGAAATTAGGTCGAATTTATAGAAACCGGTTTTATAGAAATCGGTTGTATACAGCCGATTATGTGTGTCCCCACATAAAATGCTCTAAGTGCTCTAGTCGGCGGACCGCGTCCACAGTACCGAGGCTAGCGTCGACTTCCGGAGCATTGCACTATGGGTAGCTATCCCACAGCTATCCCACAGTTCCCGCAGTCTCCGCCGCCCCTTGGAATTCTGGGTTGAGATCCCAATGCCCGGATGATGCAAAACAGTGTCGCGGGAGGTTCTGGGTACATGTCGTCAGGCCCCTCCCCCTCCATCACAGCAACGGCAGACAATAGATTTGCGCCTTTTTACCTGGGTTACCTGTGCAGACAACATACCACGGCAAGCATGGAGCCCGCTCAGCTCACCGTCACCATATGTCATCTGGGTGCCGGCAGACGTGGGACTGCATTGCTACACAGCAGCAGCAGCTAACTGCCTTTTGGCGGTAGATGGTGCAGTAGACTGGTAGCCTTCATCGGCGATCTGGGTGCTGGCAGCTATGGGGCTGGCAGCCGTAGGGCTGCATTGCACCAGCCCCTCGCCTTTTGCCTGTAGATGGTGTATTACGACTGGTAACCGTCCTATTACAAGTTGGATCATCACACATTAACAGAGTCTTCCCTGAGCAGCAGATCGTGCAATAGGCCTGAAGGCCATCGTAGTACACTAACTGCCAAGCGCCCAGTATTTGCTGCCAAGCACCCAGAAGATGCCGAGGGCTATCAGTCATGCTGCACCGTCGTCTTAAGATGTAAAAAATAGATTTGTTCTGTATTCATTTGCTTCCCCCTCCCTCCGTCAAATCAACGGCCTGCT
>NW_027060163.1:0-1413 GCF_011386835.1 Chrysemys picta bellii | reverse complement strand
CAAACTAGATACAATCAATTTAGGCTTGAATAGAGACTGGGAATGGCTGAGCCATTACAAAAACAACAAGGAGTCGGGTGGCACTTTAAAGACTAACAGATTTATTTGGGCATAAGCTTTCGTGGGTAAAAACCTCACTTCTTCGGATGCATAGAGTGAAAGTTACAGATGCAGGCATTATATACTGACACATGGAGAGCAGAGAGTTACTTCACAAGTGGAGAACCAGTGTTGACAGGGCCAATTCAATCAGGGTGGATGTAGTCCACTCCCAATAATAGATGAGGAGGTGTCAATTCCAGGAGAGGAAAAGCTGCTTCTGTCATGAGCCAGCCACAGAAACAGTCAGAAACAGGCTTCAAAGAGAAACAGCAGAACTAAAATTCATTTGCAAATTTAACACCATTAATCTGGGCTTGAATAGGGACTGGGAGTGGCTGGCTCATTACAGAAGCAGCTTTTCCTCTCCTGGAATTGAACCTCCTCATCTATTATTGGGAGTGGACTACATCCACCCTGATTGAATTGGCCTTGTCAACACTGGTTCTCCACTTGTGAAGTAACTCCCTGCTCTCCATGTGTCAGTATATAATGCCTGCATCTGTAACTTTCACTCTATGCATCCGAAGAAGTGAGGTTTTTACCCATGAAAGCTTATGCCCAAATAAATCTGTTAGTCTTTAAGGAGCCACCAGACTCCTTGTTGTTTTTGTAGATACAGACTAACACGGCTACCCCCTGGTACTTGAGCCATTACAAACATTGAATCTATCTCCCCTTGTAAATATTCTCACACTTCTTATCAAACTGTCTGTACTGGGCTAGCTTGATTATCACTTCAAAAGTTTTTTTCTCTTACTTAATTGGCCTCTCAGAGTTGGTAAGACAACTCCCACCTGTTCATGCTCTCTGTATGTGTGTATATATATCTCCTCAATATATGTTCCATTCTATATGCATCCGAAGAAGTGGGCTGTAGCCCACAAAAGCTTATGCTCTAATAAATGTGTTAGTCTCTAAGGTGCCACAAGTACTCCAAGTTCTTTTTGCGGCTACAGACTAACACGGCTGCTACTCTGAAAGCTGCTGTATAGTTACCAGTCCTGAACATAGCTTGAGTCTGTGGCTTGATTTTGCAGCTTGGGTTTGTAGCTCATGGTGGTAACTGGCCAGGAAAGCCGGGCACAAGGAAGGGCTGGGTCTGCCCTCCCCTGTTGGCAGCAGAACGTTACCCTCCAAAGTCTTCCATCTCACCCATCCTTTTTATAGGCTTTAGTTTGAATCCAGAGTCTATAGGTCTTGCTGTGTCGCGCTGCCTCTGGGTTAGGTGTGATTGATCACCCGTCAATTGCAGACCCTGACTTTCAGCCTGGGACCTGGCTTTGATCTTCCTTCTATTGTACCTTTGTTGTT
>NW_027060162.1:0-1416 GCF_011386835.1 Chrysemys picta bellii | reverse complement strand
TGCGTTGCTCAGCACCAGCATTAGAGCAGCTGAGAAGCTGATCTAACTTATTTGACTGGTGTAAAGTCTGCGAAGTACCTTACTGCCAATGGAGAACTGGCAGAGTGGAGCACCACACCATCCCACCACGCCCCTACACTGGGAGTGCAGGAGTGTTCTCCTACACAAGGGGGATTCTCAGTTAGCTGTTTGGGGCCAGAATCCACACACCTGGCATTGCCTGAGTGGGACGAAGTGAACAGAGCAGACTGGAGAATACAGACAGTGGCTTTAACCACTTTGCTTTTGTCTAACTTGCTCCAGTCACTGCCCGGGGTACCAGGCATACTGTTTTAGTTTTACATTTTATTAAGATGGCTAGAGATTTTTGGATCCTGGGTGCTAATAAATTCAATAGCATATTTACTATGAGAGCTTTGGGAATGACTGTCATCTTGGATTGAAGCTGGGACCTCCAGAACTAAAGCATGAGCTTGTGCTAAAAGATTAAGTCAGGTATAGACGATTCACGTCTTCTGTGGGTCAGGCACGGGGGGGGGGGGTAATGCACACTCAGCCTTGGTTTACATAACTGCCCTAGGCAGAGGAAGCTCACACCGAACACCTCAGGCCCCGAGCCATTTGAATCTCAGATGAGCACCCAGGCTTTGTGGTCAACAGGCATAGGCACTGACTTACTCAGATCCCGGTCTGCCCCGAGCCCTGCCTCCACTCCACCCCTTCCCCCAAAGCTCCCATCCCTGCTGAGCACCCACTATTTTTTTTCCATGGGTGTTCCAGCCCCGGAGCATCCACGGCATCGGCACCTACGTCAACAGGGATTGAACCTCGGCAGCTCCAGAACGAAGAGCGCAAGTCTCCTCAGCTTGAGCTACAGGACGACGTTCCCAGCTATTAGCTGGAGCAGACCCACCTCTGTTGGAGATCAGCCCTAGAGGCGGACACTTAACACACACCAAGTGGCAGGTTACACTGTCGTATCTTGCTTTGCCTCTCCGTATTAGGGAACTACAGTGCCCGTCTCAAAGCCTTCTGAGCAGCTGAGCTGAGCCATGCAAAGGGCTGAAGAATTGGACCTACCAGAGAGTTTGCTGGTTCTAGCTTTGAGTTTGTGAGGCAGGCCGACATCCAGCACCATCTGCTGCATCTCTTCTTTCACCTTCTTTTCTGACAGCCCTTTCAGACGAGCGTAGAACCAGATGTGCTCTTCTACAGTCAGCCTACGGGGTAGGGAGCAGAACCAGCAAGGCACTATGTCTCAGTCAGGCTCAGGCTCATCCCATGAACCTTTTTTTTAATCAGTTACACAAACCATACTTATTGAGGCAGGAAAATATTATACAGGGCTAAGATTTTTGGAAGTGACTAATGATTTTCAGGACTCAACTTGGGACACCTTAGAAGGGCCGGATTTCC
>NW_027060161.1:0-1416 GCF_011386835.1 Chrysemys picta bellii | reverse complement strand
TACAAGACCTTTCCCAGCTCAGGGTGTTGGTTCTGATTTCATCTCAGGTCAGAGAGATTGGCTGGGGTGAGTGAATAGGCTACAGGGCCTTTCTCTTTTAGGACATACCAGTCTGGCTGCACACTGCAGGGACTAGATGTGGGGCAAAGGTGGGAGTGAGGGAATGGGATTTGGAGACTATTTCAAAAAATGAATATAAAGAAATGTGTTAGTTTTTCCTTCTTCTCCATGAATAAAATGATGCTTCTGCTCTCTAAACCAGCGTCCATGAAACTCAGAGTGTTATGCAAATTGTGTCACTAACGGAAGGAAATTAATAAAATAAAAAGGTTCATGGATATTAGAAAAAAACATCTGGGTGCAGCAAAGTCAGGACTGAAGGTGTGCAAATAACTGAGTTTTTGGTTCAGTGCTTGTACCAAAAATAATAAAAAGTTTAATTTTGCATTGAGTGGAAATGACAGCTTTTCTCACCAAAATGAAAACATTTAATTTTGGGTTGAATACAACGATTTGTTTGACCTGATAGAAAACATTTCAGTTCAGTTTCACTTTTTACCTTTTAAAAATAGTTAAATCTACCTAGCACCATTCTGAAACAAAAAGTCAAAATGTTTTGTTTCCAAACTGCCAAAAAATGTCCCCCCCCCCCGTTATTTTGGCTGAAACTATTTGCTGAATTTGACCCATATTCATGAACAAATTTGATTGACTCAAAACTGTGTATTTTGGAGAATAAACTAGCTACAAAACCGAAAGCCCAACCCTCACCCCGCTCTAGGCAGGTGTGAAATGCCTTAGCACAAAGGAGCTGGAGAAGCTTGCCAAGAGCCAAAGAGTTTCAGAAGCACGTTGGGGATTTAGGAGTGCAAATCCCATCGACTCAGAATAGAAACTGTGCTTCTAAATCCAAGAAGCATTTTTTTTTTAAATCCCACCCTCTTCCTGGTTCTAGTCAGGGCTTTTCTGCCCAGACAAATGAGGCCCTCTACTCCCGAAAGAGTTTTCAGTCCAGGAAGACTGAGTAAGAAATCCAGAATGAGAATGCCATTATTTATCATGTCTATTATGGTCCTACCGAGAGATCGGTGCCTGATGGTGCTGGGCACTGAACATACCCAGTGAGTAACTGAGATCCGGGTCCCATTGTGTTGGGAGCTGCACAGACAGTCAGAGACAGCCCCCGCCCTGAAGAGCTTATAGTCTAAGTAGACAAGGGAGGTGGAATTGGCTAACAACACAAACCAAAGTGGGCAGAGTTTTGGTGCACACCTGTTATTAGATCTGTGCTTAGTACATTCCACCAAAGAGCTAAGCAGCATGAAAACCAGTCTCTGAAACTCAGCTCCCTCTGGGCTGGAGTTCATTTCCTGCTTAGCGCTGACTAGTCCCCTGATCCTGCAGCTCTCGGAGACA
>NW_027060160.1:0-1416 GCF_011386835.1 Chrysemys picta bellii | reverse complement strand
GCTGAATATTTCCATTAAACTCTGGCTCCTTCATTTGCCCTGCAACAATAAAATAGACCGGCTTTGGAGGGGAAGAATATTCCCCCCCCCCAAAGCTGTGTGGACATTAATTTTTGGGGGGGGGGGGGCACAATAATATTCCGGATCAATCAAATGCCCGCTCAGCTTTCTAGCCATCCAGCAGCTCTAGGGTAGAGAAGGAAGGTGCTCTTGGTGCAGAGTGGTCGCAAAACAGGGGTGAATTTAGCGGGGGGGAGGGTCCGGTTGAAATCCCACCCGATGCAGCCACACAGAATCGCTGGCGGCGCTGGGAGAGGCCAGGAGTGGAAGCAGGTGGCTCGGGGGTGGGGGGACATTTGCCCTCAGTCCTGGGCTCTGGGATGGACTAGGCTGGGTGGGTGGTGGGTTCAGTCTAGTCTTCCAGCCTGTTGCTCTCGCTGGGGTTTGTGGTTTTCATCTGGCTCCACCAAAAAGATCAAACAAGCCCAGTAGAAAAGGGGGGTGAGAGAGGCGGGAAGGGGTTTGTAAGGGGTTAAAGTGACCCAATGAAAGAGTAAAACCAGAGTTTGACTGGGTTTCCCCCCAGCCACCACTCCTGCAAATACTGGGCAAGGGGCAGCCCCATCCCCCACCGAGGCTATGGTGAGGGGCAGCAGGGAAGGAAGGAAGCCACATGTGATGGCAGTCCCCTCCCCCCCAGCACCCACCACTCCCTCTCTGGCCCCCAAACTCTGTCCCAGAGCCTGCACCCACCCCTCCGCACTCCCTCACAGAGCCTGCACCCCTCCACCCATCCTGCACCCCACAGCGTGCCCCAGCCCGGAGCCTGCACCCAAACTCTGTCCCACTCAGCCCTGGGCAAAGCTCTCCTTGGCTGGCTCCCAGCCCCTCTCCAAGGGTTGCAGCTGTCTGGAAGTGCCTGCCTTCCACACCTTCCTCATTCACACCTCATTCATTCAACAGGTCAATTGATTACAAAGGGGGGGGAAGATCTTATTCTACTTCTAGCAAAAAGACATTTTTCTTTTACCTTAATTATACTACCTTAGGGGCCAGCTATAACATTACCAAGGTTCAATACAAAATCATATAAAAGTTATACAAAAATGCATAATGCAGAGATTTATCTACAACTGCACTGATTGACTGCTGTGTGCAGTAATATAGTGACCCCTGGGTCTTTGAATGAGGCTTTATACTTGCGGGGGGCAAGCTGCGAGCAGGTGGGCAAGCGGCGGGTGGGCAAAGAGGCAAGCAGTGAGCCAGCAGGGGTTCTAGGGGCGGGCATGGGGGTTTCTGGCAGGGGAGGGAGAAGGTGAAAGGAGGCAAGTGGTGGGTGGGGGACTGACTAGGAGGGACACAGCAAGCCAGCGGGAGGCTAGGGGGTGAAGAGGGATGTGATGGTGGGGCTGAGCG
>NW_027060159.1:0-1417 GCF_011386835.1 Chrysemys picta bellii | reverse complement strand
CTATTAGGCCCCGCCCCTTCCCTGCCCCCATTCTAACCCCTTTCCTTGAAGTCCCCACCCTAACTCCACCCCCTCCCTGCTCCCAGAGGGTGCAGGATGGGTGCAGGGTGCGGCAGGGGGCTCAGGGCAGGGAGTTGGGGTGCAGGAGGAGTTTGGGGTGTGGGCTCCGGCCCAGCGCCGCTTACCTAGAGCAGCTCCGGGGCCAGGACAGGCTCCCTGCCTGCCTGCCCTGGCCCAGCGCCACTCCGGGAAGCAGCCGGAACCACATGCCTGCGGCCCCTGGGGAAGGGGCCATAGGGCTCCGTGCACTGGCCTTGCTGCTCCTCCAGATACCTCCCCCGAAGCTCCCATTGGCCGCGGTTCCCCGTTCCCGGCCAATGGGCGCTGCGGAGGGGCGGTGCCTGGAAGGGAGGGCAACGCACAGAGCCCTCTGCCCCCACCCCCACTCCCCGCCGCCACAGGGACGTGGTGCCGGCCGCTTCAGGGAGCGGCGCAGGGCTTGCGGCGCCACGGGGGCTATAGTTTGCCCACCCCTGGCCTGGAGGGGGTGGGGAGTGGGCCACGGGGAGCTTTGCAGGCTGCAGGAACTAGCCCCACAGGCCGCATGTTTTAAGACCTCTGATATAGACCATCCCTGACTAACCTGCTCTTAAAACCTCCAATGAGAGAGATTCCACAACCTCTCTAGGCAATTTATTCCAGTGCTTAACCACCCTGACAAGATTTTTTTTCCCTAATGTCCAACCTGAACCTCCCTTGTTGCAATTTAAGCCCATTGCTTCTTGTCCTGTCCTCAGAAGTTGATGAAAACAATTTTTCCCCTCCTCCTTGTAACAACCTTTTATGTACTTGCAAACTGTTATCATGTCCCCTCTCTGTCTTCTCTTCTGTGACTAAACAAACCGAATTCTTTCGATCTTTCCTCATAGGTCATGTTTTCTAGATCTTTAATCATTCGTATTGCTCTCCCGTGGACTTTCTCCAATGTGTCCACATCCTTCCTGTGCACAATACTCCAGTTCAGGCCTAATCAGCACAGAGTAGAGAGAAAGAATTACTCCTTGTGTCTTGCTTACAACACTCGGGCTAATCATCCCAGAATGATGTTGCCTTTTTTTGCAACCGTGTTACACGGTTGACTCATATTTAGCTTGTGATCCACTATGACCCCAGATTCCTTTCTGTGGTACTTCTTCCTAGGCGTCATTTCCCAATTTTGATGTGTGCAATTGATGGTTTCTTCCTAAGGGGGTAATTTACATTCGTCCATATTGAATTTCATCCTATTTACTTCAGACTGTTTCTCCAGTTTGTCCAGATCATTTTGAATTTTAATCCTGTCCTCCAAAGCATTTGCAACCCCTTCCTGCTTAGTATCGCCACAATCTTAATAAGTGTACTCTCTATGCCATTATCT
>NW_027060158.1:0-1417 GCF_011386835.1 Chrysemys picta bellii | reverse complement strand
GTCACATGAACCCTTTCCGGATGGGTCATCCCGCCCTAGAACACCCCAGATTGGTCAAATCTGCTCTCGGGGCAGTCCTATATGACCGAAACCCATCATGATTGGTAGAGGGTGGTGGGAGGAGTTCTTAGAGAGGTCGCATTATCCACTTCCGGACGGATCACCCCGCCCTGGAACATCCCCAATTGGTCAAATCTGCTCTCGGGGCGGTCCTATGCGACCGAAACCCATCGTGATTGGTAGAAGGCGGTGGGAGGAGTTCTTAGAGGGGTCACATGAACCCTTTCCGGATGGGTCACCCCACCCTGGAACTCCCCCATATTGGTCAAATCTCCTCTCGGGGCAGGCCTATGCGGGCGAAACCCATCCTGATTGGTAGAGGGCAGCGGGTAGTTTTTATAGGGGTCACATGACACACTTTGCTTCCGGTCATGTGTCTGCCTTGACCCCGGAAGTAATACCCCCATGGGTGGGACTTAAGGGGCCAAGGGGCAGGGTTGACGGTAGGGCTTTATACTACTACAAGACACCCTTGGAGGCCCTTGCCTTCCAAAAGGGTGGCTTTGTACATTTAGTACCAGGTCTTCTTGAACGAGAGTCCTTGGACATTTGGGACTTCGCTTTGTTTTGAAGTTTGGCGAAGGTTTTCTTGAGACACATTAAGATCCGTTTGAGAACTGGATCTTTGCTCCTTGAAGGGGATGGTGTCCTAGCTCTGGAGGCCTTTGCTGGCTTTGGAGGAGAACCATCAGGACTCCCAGTTGCTTTCTCCCCAGCTTGCGAAAGCCCTGTTGTACTCATAGCAATGGACACCATCTTTGGTTGCTTGGTGGGGGCCGTTTTCCCCATTCCATCCTGCGTCTTGCTCCTGTCTGCTGGAAGGAGCCACACCACTGGCATCTTGTTGAGGTTGGATGACGCTGAGGAGTCTCCTGGAGTCCATCGCTGTGGAATTCTGGGCAAGTCAGCACCTGCAGAGCCAGCTGGTCTCTTCCGTCGAACCTTATCGCACTTCTTGCAAACTCTGATTGGTGGCTGGTCCCTGGAGAGCTTTGAATTCACAGTTCCATCGAACCCGTGTGGAGCCGTGATGTCTCGAAGACCATGCAGCTCAGCAGATAGTTGGTCTGACGTTTCTTGCCCTTTCGATGCTGCTGCCCCAGGATGCTTCCAGGAGTAAGACCTGGCCATTTGCTGCCTTCTGTCGGTGGGTAGGGCATGTACATCCTCCAGCCACCTCTGACTGGGGGCCCTTAGAGGCAACTGAATAGACCGAGCCTTCTTGGAACGCAGCTGAAATGGTGACAGGTATGGAGTCACGATGCCCCCGCACGTAGGGTGAGAGAGCCGGCCTCTCTCCTCTGGGGAAGGAAACATGAACCTCCTCAGGGAATCCTGGATCCTCATGGGCAGTTCC
>NW_027060157.1:0-1417 GCF_011386835.1 Chrysemys picta bellii | reverse complement strand
AAGAGGGTAGGCCCCGGCGGGAAGGGGATGTGAGAAGTGGAGTCTTAGGGGGAGTGGCAGGGATATCTGCATGGGGGAAGGGAGGGCAGGGTGGGAACCGGAAGGCCCAGGATTGTATTGGGGATGGGAGATCAGTGGGAGCGAGGCGGGAGTGCCAGGGGAGTGGGAGCTGATGGCACTAGGGGTGGCAAAGGGAGGAACTGGCTTCAGGTACATCCCCTCTCTCTTATTCCTTCTGCCTTTCAATCCCCCTTGGGAAGGGAGCCTCCCGCCCGCCCCTTTCCCAGCTAAACTCCCGGACCAGAGCACACGAGATCGCCCCGCTGAGTCCTACGTACTCCACCCTTCCCTCCCTTGCAGGTGACAAGCTTCTAACGGCAGCATCTCAGCAGGGCCGCCCCTGTGGAGCTGCATCATCCACCAGCAGCTCTCAGCCCGCAGGCGCCGTACTCCTTCCCCAGCACACCCTGCTGGTTCTGGGGTGTGTTCCTGCAGCACCCCTATCCATGTGCTTTGTGCGAGACGCCCAACCAACCGCAAAGATTGCATCCAGCCTCATCAGGGAGCGCTCGTGCCTCTCCAGGGGCTGCAGGAGTCCCAGCAGTTTGGTCTCTATCAGGAAGCCCTTGGAAGGAAATCACAGGAAGACGTCGAGTTCACAGGAGCGAGTGTTTCAATTCACACTAGGATCCCAAAGCCGCTAACTCACCCAGAGCCAGCCACAGCCCGGTTACTCTGTGCTAACCTCCATGCTCAAATAACGAGGACTCAAGTGATCCAGAGGGATGGGAACATTTCTCCTCCAGGTCTATAATGTAGCACAGCTCACAGCTCTGAACCTCCTGCCCTGGGCGTACTAAGAAAGGTTTTTAAATAACATTTGCAATGGGGATTCGAATCCCACTGCACATGCCCTAACCTGCCGCAGACTGGGGTGTGGAAAAGCCCAATCTCATGGGGGGTTAGCATTCACACAACAGCAGGATAAGGGTGGGGCAGTGGGCCTGGTTACCTCGGAAATCACATCCCCCTGTGCACTTGGAGATCACTTTCTAGTGCGTCTGATGGGCATCAGCTGGGACAGGATGTATGGGAATGCCAAACTGAATTATACTGTTCAGCCAGTAGGTGGCACCAGGTAGAACCCTCTTCTCCGGAGCTGGTGACAGCCACAGCGGGCAGTGTATTAAAAACCCGTCTATCCCTCTGGGGTGGACCCTCTACGCAGGCCACATCTGGTACGTGACAGCTGTGACACCCCGTCCAGCAGCTGTTTGATGTGGAAGGTGTCACTGAGTCAGAGGCCCGAGCCGTCTCCAGCAGGGTTTGCGCTCACTGAGTCGCTGTTGGACAACTGGCAGAGCTGAGGGCGCTGGGCTGCGAGTTCCTGCAGGGCTGTGTTTACCCTGGCAGGGGG
>NW_027060156.1:0-1419 GCF_011386835.1 Chrysemys picta bellii | reverse complement strand
TCATTTTTTTAATTGTGCAATTAATCACGATTGCTTTTTTTAATCGCTTAACAGCCCTAGTCATTTCTCATTTTGTATGTGTGCAATTGATGGTTCCTTCCTAAGTGGAATACTTTGCTTTTGTCCTTATTGAATATCATCCTATGTACTTCAGACCATTTCTCCAGTTTGTCAAGATCATTTTGAATTCTAATCCTGTCCTCCAAAGCACTTGCAACCCCTCCCCGCTTGGTATCGTCTGCCAACTTTATAAGTGTACTCACTGTACCATTATTTAAATCATTGACGAAGACAGAACTGATCCCGTCAGGACCCCACTCGTTGTGCCCTTCCAGCATGACTGTGAACCACTGATAACTGCTCTCTGGGAAGGATTTTCTAACCAGTTTTGCACCCACCTTATAGTAGCTCCAGCTAGGTTGCATTTCCCTAGTTTGTTTATGAGCAGGTCATGCGAGACTGTATCAAAAGCCTTACTAAAGTCAAGATATACCACGTCTACTGCTTCCCCCCATCCACAAGGCTTGGTACCCTGTCAAAGAAAGCTATCAGGTTGGTTTGACACGATTTGTTTTTGACAAATCCAGGCTGACTGCTACTTATCACCTTATTATCTTCTAGATGTTTGCAAATTGATTGCTTAATTATTTGCTCCATTATCTTTCCGGGTACAGAAGTTAAGCTGACTGAGCTGTAATTCCCTGGTTGTCCTTATTTCACTTTTTATAGATGGGCACTAGATTTGCCCTTTTCCAGTCTTCTGGAATCTGTCCCGTCTTCCATGACTTCTCAAAGATAATCGCTAACGGCTCAGATATCTCCTCAGTCAGCTCCTTGAGTGTTCTAGGATGCATTTCATCAGGCCCTGGGGACTTGGAGGCATCTAATTTGTCTTAGGGCTGGTCTACACTGGCAATTTACAGCGCTGCACCTTTCTCACTCAGAGGTGTGAAAAAACACCCCCCTGAGCGCAGCAAGTTGCAGTGCCAGTGTAGAGAGTGCCCCAGCGCTGGGAGCTGCGCCCCTCGTGGAGGTGGGGTTTTTAGGAGCGCTGGGAGAGCTACACTGTGACCACACAAGCCATGTTAAAGCATTGCAGGTTTAAAACAAATAAAAGGAAAAATGTCTTTACACAACGCCAGTGGTGTAGCCAGGTGGAGGGAACAGGGGGAGCGATCAAAAAAAAAAAGGAGCCACCTGCTGCGGCGCTTTTACTCACCTGGCGGCGCTCCGGCTCTTCAGTGGCACTTCGGCGGCGGGTCCTTCACTCGCTTCGGGTGTCTTCGGCGGAACTGAAGGACCCGCTGCCAAAATGCTGCCGAAGCCCCACGGAGCAAGTGAAGGGCCCGTCGCCCAAATGCCGCCAAAGACCCGGAGCGCGTGAAGGGCCTGCTGCCAAATGCCGCCGAAGACCCGGAG
>NW_027060155.1:0-1419 GCF_011386835.1 Chrysemys picta bellii | reverse complement strand
CAAAGGGGTGCTTGGCAGGCAGTAAATGGCCCCGGCAGTACAATATATTTGTATTGTATCTCCTCTACTCAGAGAATCCCACTTCACCACTAGAACAGCCACTATACAACACAGGCTACACATTAGAACCTTAACCCTGCCTCAGTAGGAACATCAGCCTTCCAGCACCCTCTACCCCAAGCATGAGTGAGTATGATGTTCCAGAACTATACAGAATAGCTAGTATGGGAAATTGGGTCCTGTAACTCCCTGAAGGAGGCACTGCTCTTCCTTGGTAACTTCCTGAAGGTATGAAGACGAAAGCAGAGGGATGGCACTAAACATAAACGTATACATCTGGGAACAAAGAACATAGGCCATACTTACAGGATGGGGGACTCTAACCTGGGAAGCAGTGACTCTGGAAAAGATTTGATGGTCATGGTGGATAATAAGCTGAACATGCGCTCCCAGCGTGATGCTATGGCCAAAACAGCTAATAGGAACTTAGGATGCATAAATGGGGGTCTCTCGAGTAGGAATAGAGAGGTTCTTTTATCTCTGTATTTAGCACTGGTTCAAACGCTGCTGGGATACCATGTCTAGTTCTGGGGTCCATAATTCAAGAAGTCTGATGGTAAATTGGTGAGGGTTCCGGGAAGAGCCACAAGAATGATGAAAGGATTAGAAAACATGCCTTATAGTGATAGACTCAAGGAGCACCTATTTAGCTTAGCAAAGAGAAGGTTCAGAGGTGACTTGATTACAGTATTTAAGTACCTACATGGGGAGCAAATGTTTAATAAGGGACTCTTCAATCTAGCAAAAAAAAATGGCTGGAAGCTGAAGCTAGACAAATTCAGACTGGAAATAAGGTGTACATTTTAATGGTGGAAGTAATTAATCATTGGAACAATTTACCAAGGGTCATGGTGATTCTTCATCACAGACCATTTTTAAAGCAAGATAGGATGTTTTTAAAAATATATGCTCTAGGAATTATTTTGGGGAAGTTCTGTGGCCCCTGCTAGGCAGGAGGTCAGACTAGATGATCACAGTGTTACTTCTGGCCTTAGAAAGGGATCATAGAGAACTGGAAAAAGAGGAGAGTGAGAGACAGATAGGATTTCAAGAGTAAGGGGGGGAAAATGGGAAGAGAAGAAGTGAGAAGACAGATGAAAGTGGAAAAGACACTGGGAAAAGAATAAATAAATCAAATGAGAGGAGGTAAAAGCAAGGAAAGATAACCAAATATTGTTTTAAAAGTATTAAAATTGTTACATTCCATTGTATCTTCCCAGTAGAAAAGAGGGACCTCAAAAGGGCAAGTGGAATCTTGGTAAGGGTGGGGGATCTCTGGGTTGATTACAGATTGAAGGAGTTGAAGAACAGCTGAAGGGAGATTGCGGGCCAGAGTAGCTGTGTAATGTGTAGGAACAA
>NW_027060154.1:0-1420 GCF_011386835.1 Chrysemys picta bellii | reverse complement strand
AGGGTTTTTTATTCTTTTCAGCTGAGAAAAAGAGCATTCTGCGGAGCAGTTAGTAATCATCAATGTTAGAAAAATAGGTAGTGCGATCTCTCCATTTGGAAATACACATTGTATTCTGTCTTTCAATATTGTGTCATGAAGATCAATGTGACTGAATTTCATTTTTCCTGTTTCATTAAACTTTGCGCGCATATAACAGTGGAACTGCCGTACTTCTCCACAGAGATTCATGTTCAAGTCAACAGGGTCTGAGTCAACTAGCTTTTGGGAACCTTGTGAATATTGTTTGTCAGATAAGTCCATATCGTTTAGAAAAGAAAATCTACTTGATACTTCTTTGTACACGTCACCTCTCCTCTTCATATGAGCTTCAAGTGTATCAATTATAGCGTAGTAAGTAGATACACGAAATTTGACTCTAGGATCCAATGCTGTTTCTGTTGCACTGCTATCATTTGCTTGTTTTTCCCTGATTGGCTTGTGGGACTGGGCTTCTTTGTAATTAGTATCAGGCAAGATATCTTTTGATATGTCTTCAAATCTTTCCAAATCATTCCTCAAAGTGTGTAAGTGGTCTGCTAATGATTGACAGAGGTCTGCACAAATCCAATTTTTTTTCTTGGAGAGCTTGACTTGTGTGGTAAAAGCGTTGTAACATTTCGTTCCACATGGTCAACATGAATACAAACTTTAGTTCTTGCATCTTGTTTGCAATGTTTTCTGCCTCTCAAATAGAGGAGAAACACCTACTACTGCTTTCAGATCCTCCCTTACCTCAAGTGGGAGAGGTCTGTGCAGTAGATTTGAAGGTGCCAGTCCTGCTGATGAACCACATACCTGTCCATATGATGGAATATAGTTTGTCAATTTGCTTTTAAAACCAGCTAGGAAGTTACACATACAAAACTATGTTAAAAGAACATCAAAGTGGTCAAGATGGCCTGCTTAGCTACACAGGCCTGATTCATTCCCAGAGCAGGCTCAGCGTGTGCATTGAATGAGGCCGGGTTCTGTGGGGGAAAAAAGTATGTGATCATGTCATTAAAAATTGTATTGTAGCGTGTATGCACATGCACAACAGACCAAATTAAGGTTGCATAGGCAGCCTTAATTCTAGCATTGCCTAACTTCTGAGTGCTTGCTTTTGAAACCTTAATGTCCTTTTAATGTAGGTTTGTGTTTAAACCTACATCAGGTTAACTTGTGCTGGTAGGTTTACGGATGCAAGTTAAGTCAATATAACTAGTTTTAAATAAATATATTTTGTCCACACAGGCATTTGCACTGGATTAACTAAATCAGTTTTTCAAACCGATGCAACTTCTGTGTTTAGAGAAGGCCTTACAACAGAAGAGGGCAACTAGAAGAGAGTCCATGCATGCCCCTATAGAGAAAGTGAAGCAGGAATTGCCCTGTTCTG
>NW_027060153.1:0-1420 GCF_011386835.1 Chrysemys picta bellii | reverse complement strand
CTTCCCATCCCAGTACACTAGAGGTGGGCAAACTACGGCCCGTGGGCTCCTGGCCTGGGAGGCTAGCCCCTGGCCCCTCCCGTGCTGTTCCCCCTTCCCCACAGCCTCAGCTCATTGTGCCACCAGCGCAAAGCTCTGGGCGGCAGGGCTGCAGAGCCCAACCTGGCCCGGTGCTCTGTGCTGCGTGGTGGCATGGCTGGCTCCAGCTGGGTGGCGCAGCTGCCTGTCCTGGTCCTCTGGGTGGTGCAGCTGTAGCGCCGCCAGCCATCGGTGCTCCAGGCAGCGCGGTAAGCGGGAAGGGAGCGGGGGTGGGGAAGTTGGATAGAGGGCAGTGGAGTTAGGGGTTGTGGTCACGGGGCGGGGGTGTGAATAGGGGTCGGGTCGGTCAGAGGGTGGGGAATGGGTTAGGGCCAGCGTTAGGGTTAGGGTTAGGATCAGGGTTTTGGGGTTGGGGGTCAGAGTCAGGGTTTAGGGGTTAGGGCGGAGGGTAAGGGGGTAGGGTGAGGATTTAGAATTGGTGTACGGTAGGGTCAGGCTCAGGGTTAGGCTTTCAGTTGAGGGTGAAGGTAGGGGTTAGGGTTGGGGTTGGGTTTAGGGGTTAGGGTGGAGAATTAGGGTTAGGCTTCGTGCTTGGGGTTGGCTGAGGGTGAGAGGTTAGGGTTAGGGGTTAAGTGTCGGGGTTAGGGGTAAGGGTTTAGGTTAGGATAGGGTGAGGGTTTAGAGTGAGGGGTAGGGTTAGGATTAGGGTTTAGGACAAGGGTTAGGGGTTGTGGGTCGGGGTTAGGGGTAAGGGTTTAGGTTTAGGATAGGGTGAGGGTTTAGGGTGAGGGGTAGGGTTAGGATTAGGGTTTAGGAAAAGGGTTAGGGTCAGAGTCAAGAGGCTCATGGCTAGGGTTACGGTTAGGTTAGGGTGAGGTTAGGGTTAGGGTTTAGGGTTAGGTTAGGGTGCGGGGTTAGGGTTAGGGGTTAGGGGTTAGGGTTAGGGTTGGGTTAGGGGTAAGGGGTTAGGGTTAGAGTTTAGGGTTAGGGTTTAGGATTTAGGGGTTAGGGTTAGGGTTAGGGTTAGGGTTAGAGTTTAGGATTTAGGGTTTAGGGTTAGGGTTAGGGTAGGTTAGGGGTTTAGGGTTTAGGATTAGGGTTAGGGTTAGGGTTGGGTTTAGGGTTAGGGTTAGGGTTTAGGTTTAGGATTAGGGTTAGGGTTTAGGATTAGGGGGTTAGGGTTAGGGGTTGGTGGTAGGGTTAGGGTCAGGGTTAGGGTTTAGGGGTTAGGGTTAGGGTTAGGGTTAGGGTTTAGGGTGAGGGTGAGGGTAGGGGTTAGGGTTAGGGTTTAGGGTTAGGGTTAGGGTTTAGGATTAGGGTTAGGGTTATGTTTAAGGGTTAGGGTTTAGGATTAGGGTTTAGGGTTAGGGTTTAGGGTTAG
>NW_027060152.1:0-1423 GCF_011386835.1 Chrysemys picta bellii | reverse complement strand
CACCTTAGAGACTAACAGATTTATTTGGGCATAAGCTTTCCTGGGCTAGAATTCACATCATCAGATGCATGGAGTGAAAAATACAGGAGCAGGTATAAATACGTGGAAGGATGGGGGTTGCTTTACCAAGTGTGAGGTCAATCTAACGAGATAAATCAATTAACAGCAGGATACCAAGGGAGGAAAAATAACTTTTGAAGTGGTAAGAGAGTGGCCCCTTACAGACAGTTGACAAGAAGATGTGAATAACAATAGGGAGAAATTAGTATTGGGGAAATTAAGTTTAGATTAGCATTCAGGAAATTAAGTTCACTTTGGTTTCAGGCCTAGTCTGATGGTATCGAGTTTGCAAATCAATTCCAGTTCTGCAGCTTCACTTAAAAAACGGACTCCAACGTGAAACTGCAGAACTGGAATTAATTTGCAAACGGGATACCATCAGATTAGGCCTGAATAAAGACTGGGAGTGGTTGGGTCATTACAAAACCTAAACTTAATTTTCCCAATACTAATTTCTCTCTACTGTTACTCACCTTCTTGTCAACTGCACAAGTGTACAGTGCTCACTTTATATTTATTTTTATTACAAATATTTGCACTGTAAAAAACAAAAAAAATTTATTTTTCAATTCACCTCATACAAGTACTGTCGTGCAATCTCTTTATCATGAAAGTTGAACTTACAAATGTAGAATTATGTACAAAAAAACCTGCATTTGAAAATAAATCAATGTAAAACATTGGAGCCTACAAGTCCACTCAGTCCTACTTCTTGGTCAGCCAATCACTCAGACAAACAAGGCTGGTTACAATTTGCAGGAGATAATAATGCTGCCTGCTTCTTGTTCACAATGTCACCTGAAAGTGAGAACAGGCATTCGAATGGCACTGTTGTAGCTGTCGTTGGAAGATATTTACATGCCAGATGCGTTAAAGACTCATATATCCCTTCATGCTTCAACCACCACTCCAGAGGACATGCGTCCATGCTGATGACAGGTTCTGCTCAATAGCAATCCAAAGCAGTGTGGACTGATGCATGTTCATTTTCATCATCTCAGTCATATGCCAACAGCAGAAGGTTCATTTTCTTTTTTGGGTTCTATAGTTTCCGCATCAGAGAGTTGCTCTTTTAAGACTTCTAAAACCATGCTCCATATCTCGTCCCTCTCAAATTTTGGAGGGCACTTCAGATTCTTAAACCTGGGGTCGAGTGCTGTAGCTATTTTTAGAAGTCTCACATTGGTACCTTCTTTGCGTTTTGTCAAATCTGCTGTGAAAGTGTTTTTAAAACGAACATGTGCTGGGTCATCATCTGAAACTGCTATAATATAAAATATATGCAGAATGACAATAAAACAGAGCAGGAGGCATACAAGTCTCCCCCCAAGGAGTCAGTCACAAATTTAATTGATGCATTATT
>NW_027060151.1:0-1423 GCF_011386835.1 Chrysemys picta bellii | reverse complement strand
CCTGGTATTGAAGTCAGGCTTACCGGCCTGAAAATGCCAGGATCACCTCTGGAGCCCTTTTTAAAAATTGGCATCACATTAGCTATCCTTCAGTCATGTGGTACAGAAGTTGATTTAAATGATAAGTTACAAACTAGAGTTAATAGTTCTGCAATTTCATATTAGAGTTCCTTCAGAACTCTTGGGTGAATACTATCTGGTCCTGGTGACATATTACTGTTTAGTTTATCAATTTGTTACAAAACCTCCTCTAATGACAATTCAATCTGGGACAATTCCTTAGATTTGTCTGATGTTGGGTGGTCCATGAACAACTGTATGAGTTAAAATGGAGAGATGTACTCTTTGTACCCGATCTGCATACAACCCGCATCATCTGTACAGCAACGTGCAACTTGGGCAACACATTCTGTTGTGGGCAGGAGATCAGGGCCCACGTCTGGCATCGCGTTCCACCACCAGGGAGAATGACTGTGATGCCCGAGTTTCAGATAATTGCACTGAGCTGCACTATTTGTCTTTCACTGTCAGGCATCAACCAGCAATTCACTTCACTCTGCACATTGGTCAGCAGTTATCTGTGGACAAGCTGTGCTTCATCTGCAATGGCTTTAGTCATATTTCTTTTATTTTCATTAGTTAGTTGTGTTAATAAGTTGTTTGGTTGGACAACATGAGGGTGTGGGGGTGTTTGCTAAAGAAGGAAGAGGCAGGAAGTTTTGTCTTAAGCTTTTCATAAAGTATCCAAATCTCATAATCATGAAAAACCATTACCAAAGTGACAATAGTCATTGTAATAGGTGCAGTACAACTGTATGAAACCTTACTGCATCACGATCCTCCAGCACATGCCCTATCACTGCATTACAGGCTCCTATCCTGGCATCACATCTCCTTATCCCTGTCCACCCTGGATTTTGGCACACAAGGCATCCCTCATTTCCTTTACTGGCCTGGATCCATCCCCAGTGATGATAGGGGCATGTCTGGTTGCTAGTAAATGGGGCAGGTGAACCAACAGGAAGCTCCCAGCTCAGTCAAAGAGGAGCTGCTGGGAGCTCAGAAAGCAAAATAACAGCTAACACACAGCCCCTAGAAGGAGAGCCATGAAACCCTGATCTAAAGGGGTGAAATTACAGGCCAGAGAGGATTTGAACCACACAGCCCCAGAAGGCAGACTGCAGAAACCCTGACCCGAGGGGCTGACGCTGGGGAGCTGAACTAGGTTGAACACATTAGACCCTAAGAGAGGAGGAATATTGCTTTGAAGATTTCTTCCTGTGAGTGGATTATTTTTGGGAATCACAAAGGGAAACTGAAGGGCCACCCCAGACCATAAAGGGGTGTTCTGGGACAGCACCTGTCTATAGTCTTGTTGGGGTCCACTAGGCATAGCTACCAGGTAACTCGGGAGAGTGGAAGG
>NW_027060150.1:0-1423 GCF_011386835.1 Chrysemys picta bellii | reverse complement strand
CTTCTGTAATTTGACCTAGTTTCCACTTGTGTTTGACTGAGTTTCAGGTCTTTGAAGATCTCCTGATTAAGCCAGGGTTGTCTCTCACCATACTTCTAGCTTTCCTATGATTTTGGATCGTTTGCTCTTGTGCCTTTAATAATGTCTCTCTTATAAACTGACAATTCTCCTGAACTCCCCCCCCCCCCCTTTAGACTTCCTACAAGATCTTACCGATCAATTTTCTTTACTGAAGTCTTGAAGTCCATTATCTGGATAACTCCATATGCACACAGAAAATGAGTGCCAACTTTGGCCCTCAGATACATACCATGTGCATTTCAGTGTGTACATACCTTAGGTCAGAATTTATCCCAAGTAACTTAGGGCCATCATGTTACAATGAGAGTCATAACACTGAATTAATGTTTTTTTGCACGGACTATTAATATTCATTTGGCATGATCTTTTAAACCTGATGACTTTTGTGGTAAGCATAAGAGAGGATAATTTTCCCTTAGCTTCTTTTATGAAAAGGAGAGAACACTACAGAGCAGCAATTGTTTTTCCAAGGTGTGAGCAATGTGGCATGCATATCAGTAAAGTTAAAAGAGTGAGCTCCAGATTATTTACAGCTGTTTTGTGATATCCAGGTTAGGTCATACCAAATTGGAAATGCCATATCACACCCAAAAAGCAGATGTGTGACGTGTATTTCACATCTCTGACAGATGCAATACACCAAAAAAAATAATGCAATCCTATTGCTTGTTTTGGACCTTAACTTCCTTAATAAGTAATATGTGATTTGAGAGGATCCTGCAGAGAAATTACATTTTGGATTTTTTGTGCTAATTATGTTATCTCCAGAGATTATCCATTACAATCCAATCTGATCTTCCAATGCAAACATCCATGGATCCTGAGCTGGTGTAAATTGGCATGGGTCCATAGATGCCAATGGATCTACACCAACTGAGGATCTGGATCTCAATCTTATTCCTTAGTTTGAATTTACACAGGACTAATTAAACTTATTGTATTTGGCAATCAGAACTGTCTGTTTAAATGTATATCCATATATGGAGAAAACTGTTTGGCTATCGACCATAGGTATGTCTAAAATACCCTACCACCACCCAAACAAGGACCAGGCCATAGAGCACGATCCATCTTGTTGGAAGAGGATTTAGATGGATTTCTGTGATTAGCCAGGCACTCAGAATACACTAAGAGCTGGGAGATTTCCCTAGTAAACTTCTCTGTGGATAAGATGTTTAAAGGTTGCTGTCTAAACTGTGCATGTAAGATTTGCACATGAAACCATCACATGCACAAAAATCCATTTGCAAACTGCTGAGCACAAAGTTGGCAACTATATAGAGAAAGAGTATTGATATGTGCAATTACCTATACCAAAGGCACAAACATTCAGGAATGTGGG
>NW_027060149.1:0-1423 GCF_011386835.1 Chrysemys picta bellii | reverse complement strand
CTCAGGGCTCGGCGTCCCTCACAGCCCCCAGCCCCTGCCGGCCCCTACAAACCAACACACAAGACCAACAAGGACAGATGCAAATACTGGTACCTTCTCCTCCAATGAGAACTCCCTCTCAAACTCCCCTGTTAGCCGCCCTGTTTGTTTGCTTCCGCTGCTCGCAGCTGTAGCGCTGCCCGGCTGGGCGGCCGCTTTTATGGGCCCCTTGATCAGCCAAGCCCCGCCCAATACTCAGGGCTCGGCCTCCCTCACAGCCCCCAGCCCCTTCCCGCCCCTACAACCCAACACACAAGACCAACAAGGACAGATGCAAATACAGGTACCTTCTCCTCCAATGAGAACTCCCTCTCAAACTCCCCTGTTAGCCACCCTGTTTGTTTGCTTCCGCTGCTCGCAGCTGGAGCGCTGCCTGGCTGGGCGGCCGCTTTTATGGGCCCCTTGATCCGCCAAGCCCCGCCCAATACTCAGGGCTCGGCGTCCCTCACAGCCCCCAGCCCCTACAAACCAACACACAAGACCAACAAGGACAGGTGCAAATACAGGTACCTTCTCCTCCAGTGAGAACTCCCTCTCAAACTCCCCTGTTAGCCGCCCTGTTTGTTTGCTTCCGCTGCTCGCAGCTGTAGCGCTGCCCGGCTGGGCGGCCGCTTTTATGGGCCCCTTGATCCGCCAAGCCCCGCCCAATACTCAGGGCTCGGCGTCCCTCACAGCCCCCAGCCCCTACAAACCAACACACAAGACCAACAAGGACAGGTGCAAATACAGGTACCTTCTCCTCCAATGAGAACTCCCTCTCAAACTCCCCTGTTAGCCGCCCTGTTTGTTTGCTTCCGCTGCTCGCAGCTGTAGCGCTGCCCGGCTGGGCGGCCGCTTTTATGGGCCCCTTGATCCGCCAAGCCCCGCCTAATACTCAGGGCTCGGCGTCCCTCACAGCCCCCAGCCCCTACAAACCAACACACAAGACCAACAAGGACAGGTGCAAATACAGGTACCTTCTCCTCCAATGAGAACTCCCTCTCAAACTCCCCTGTTAGCCGCCCTGTTTGTTTGCTTCCGCTGCTCGCAGCTGTAGCGCTGCCCGGCTGGGCGGCCGCTTTTATGGGCCCCTTGATCCGCCAAGCCCCGCCCAATACTCAGGGCTCGGCGTCCCTCACAGCCCCCAGCCCCTACAAACCAACACACAAGACCAACAAGGACAGGTGCAAATACAGGTACCTTCTCCTCCAATGAGAACTCCCTCTCAAACTCCCCTGTTAGCCGCCCTGTTTGTTTGCTTCCGCTGCTCGCAGCTGTAGCGCTGCCCGGCTGGGCGGCCGCTTTTATGGGCCCCTTGATCAGCCAAGCCCCGCCCAATACTCAGGGCTCGGCGTCCCTCACAGCCCCCAGCCCCTGCCGGCCCCTACAACCCAACACACAAGAC
>NW_027060148.1:0-1423 GCF_011386835.1 Chrysemys picta bellii | reverse complement strand
GGCAGCTGCAAAAGGGAAGAGCCGGTGAGAAGCTGGGAACACAAACCCGCCCTTCAGGAGCCGCGACTCCCAGTTCCCTCTGCCCGGGAACGGCACAACCGAGAGCTGGGACTGCTGGACCCTCCTGCCTCGCCCAGCACAGCCTGGCACTGCCACCCTCGCCCGTCAGTCTGGCTGGGCAGCCGGCCACCGGCCAGGCATGCACGGGGCAGAGAGGAGACGCTAGGAACCGGCGCCGTTGGGACAGAGACTCCCAGGAGGGGGGCGGGTGCTGAGGAGTTTGGGATTCGCCCTGGAGAAATGTTCCCGCCCCACAGAGACACCCCTGTGCCATGGAAATAACCGGGCAGGGGAGGGCAGGAGAGTGGGTGAGAGAACGGGAAAATGGAGATTGGGGCTGGGGGGGCACTGAGAGCCCTGGGGAGGCCTGAAGGGTGGGTAATGAGAGCCCCACGGACAGGGGGGTGGGGGGGATGGCCACAGAGCCGCAGGGAGGGGAACCCTGAGGTGTGGGGGCTGGGTGGGTACTGGGAGTTCCTCCTGAAGTGACGGGGGTTGGCCAAGGTCACTCAGCCCCGGGGTGTGGGAGGGGGACTGGCTGAGGGCACTCGGAGCCCCAGGAAGTGGGGGGGCTGAGGGGAGGGACTGGTCAGGGGCACTCAGAGCTCGGGGGGGCAGTCCGGGGGGGGCACTCACAGCCCCAGGAGGTGGGTGGGGGAGGAGCACACAGGATTTCAGGAATTCCCTGGCAGTGAAGAGCTGCTGGCGGCAGAGAGGAGCCAGCCGTGACAATCCCCACTTGGGATCCCTGGCTCGGCTATGGGGCCCGTGGCCAAGCTGCAGCGGAAGGTGACCTGAAGGAAATGCCTCGGCCTCGGCCTCCTGCTAGGAAGGGCCTGGGCCAGACAATGACCCACCGTGCAGTGTCCCAGCTCCCTGCCCCACACCTGCGGGGCACGGCCCCTCCTCTGTAGGGAGGTTGGCATGTACCTTAGTGCTGCTTCCTCCATCCCCAAAGGCCTCTCCCAGCCAGTCTCTGGCAACCCCTGCCGTTCAATACGCACATTACCCTGCTGTGACATACCGGGGGGGAGGGAACCCCTCGGAGATGGGGGGGCTGTCACACAGCTGGGCAATTTAACCCGGCTGGGCGGGAGTGACTGTCTCCCTGGAGCTGGGGTCTCAGCCCAGGTGTCTCTCTGCCCTTCCCTCCAGTCGCCCCCGGGCGAGGTGGGAGTGCCCCACGTTGCGTTCCAGCCCCACATTCGCACCCACAAGTGCTGGTGGGTTCCAATCCCAGCTGAACACGCCCACCCGGCCCTAGTGCGGAGCAGAAGGGCCCAGCGCTGCCCCACAGACCCTCTGGCTCTCCGAGCCCGCTCTTACCCATCACCGCAGCACGTCTGGCCCAGGCTGAACGCTG
>NW_027060147.1:0-1426 GCF_011386835.1 Chrysemys picta bellii | reverse complement strand
CAATTGTCCTGGTTAATGGGAGTCATCAAGATTCCAAACCACCATTAATGGACCACACTTTGCATAATTACAATAGCCCCTCAGAGTTATATTTCATATTTCTAGTTTCAGATACAAATAGGATGATCTCACAGTAGATGATAAGCTTTGTAATGATGTCTTACACGATACCTTTGGCATGAAGCATATTCTAGTTACATTATATGATTTTATGAAAATATGCTAGAGTGCAATGTTACAGTAGGTAAGGTCCCATGGGAAGAAAATTTAAAGGAAAAAGTAGTTCAGGAGAGCTGATAGTGTCTCAGAGATCCTATTAAACAGGGCCGGCTCTGGCTTTTTTGCCGCCCTAGGCAAAAAAGCCACCCGCCGCCGCTCCCTCCCCCAGCGCGGCAGGGGAGGATGGCAAGCCCGGCCGCAGGCCCGCAATCCCCGACTGGCCGGAGCGCCGGGAGGAGGGCGGAGAGCCCGGCTGGGGCTCTCTGCTCTCCCCGGCGGCCAGAGCACCAGGGGGAGGGTAGAGAGCCCCCGGCGGCCAGGCGGAGAGCCCGGCCGGGGCCCCGCTCTCCCCAACCGCCCAGAGCGCCGGGGGGAGGGTGGCGAGCCCGGCTGGGGCCCCACTCTCCCCGACCGGCCGGAGCGCCGGGGAGTTGGGCGGCGAGCCCGCCCGGGGCCCCGCCGTGCCGCCCCCCTCCAGGCGCCGCCCCAAGCATATGCTTGGTGGGCTGGTGCCTGGAGCCGGCCCTGCTATTAAAGGCACTTCTGCAGACTATCCTAATGCAAAGGAAAGATATGAACAGTAAGAGGCCAATATGGCTCCATCAGGAGCTCTTTAATGATCTGACAATCAGAAAGGAATCCTACAAAAAGTGAAAACATGGACCAGTTGCTAAGAAGGGGGTATAAAATAATAGCACAAGCATGTAGGGACAGAATCAGAAGAACTAAGTCACAAAATGAGTTACACCTAGCAAGGGACATAAGACAGTTAAAAAAAAAAAAGTTTCTCTTGCTCCTAATGTACTTAAAGAAAGGAAAGTGTAGGTCTCTACTTAGTGGGGAAGGAGAGCTAATAACCTCAAGAAGGCTGAGATCTTTAATACCTATTTTGCTTCAGCCTTCACTAAAAAAGGTTAATGGTGACCAGATACTCAGCATAATTAATATTAACAACAAGGAAGAACACAAGCCAAAATAGGGAAATAACAGGTTAAAGACTATTTAGCTAAATTAGATGTAATCAGGTGTTTACCTGATGAAATTCATCCTAGGCTACTTAAGGAACTAGGTAAAGAAATCTCTTGGAACCATTAGCAATTTTTTTTTTTGGAGAACTCCTGGAGGACTGGTGAAGTCCCAGAGGACTGGAGAAGGGCAAACATTGTACAGTAGAACCTCAGAGTTACAGACAGCTGGGAATGAAGGT
>NW_027060146.1:0-1426 GCF_011386835.1 Chrysemys picta bellii | reverse complement strand
GTGTGCATTTCACCCCTCAGGGGCCCTCACACATCGAATGGAGACTAGTTCTCTTCTGTACTGAAAATGAGCAGGATCACAGTAAAACAGTATCATTAAAAGGTTATTAGACACACAGAAATAATAAATAGAAATATTATTGATCTCAATATAATGAAATCTCGGAAATTTCATTTAGATGTGACTGAAATGCACAGTGCATGCAATCCACTGATTCAGACAGATGTCAACAACAACAAAAAAAATCCAGCTTCATGTGTCTGATGGCATAGATTTTCATCACAGCTTCAACAACCACCACCTGTCCATTGGACTCTCTCTGGAGCTCTCCCATATAGCATCAACTTCCATGGTCAACTTCAACAGTGGAACCCTACAGACAGCCATATACAAGAAATCCATGGATCACCACACTTACCTTTATAGATCCAGTAACTACCCCAAACACACCAAGAAATCTGTTATCTACAGCCAGGCACATCGATACCACAGAATATGCCACAAGGAGAAAGTCCAAGATATGCACCTTAGCAAACTTCAAACCACCTTCACCAAACAAGGACACTCCATCAGAGAAGTAGATTGCATCATGGACTGGGTCACCCAAATACCAGAGAGAACTTACTTTAATACAGAAATAAAACCCTCTCTGACCACACACCCCTAGTTGTCATCTACCATCCCACACTGGAACCCATATAGTATATCATCAAACAATTTCAATCTATACATGATGGGGATCTCATCCTGAAAGCAATCTTTCCTGAGCCCCCACTTCTGGCATTCAAACAACCCCCCAACATCTCCAAGCTCATCATCAGAAGCAAGCTCCCCACAGAGCAGGACATATCAACTCAAAGCAGCACCAGACCCTGCCAGTATAACAGATGCAAAACCTGCAAACATATCTGCACTGCTACAAAGATCAACACCCCCCACAGCACACCTTTCAAGATCTATGAATCCTACCCATACCTATCACAACATGTGGTATACCTCATCCAGTGCACTAAATGTTCCTCTTGAATGAACTCACATAGGAAAATGATAAAAGACAAAAACACCGAATCACGTGTGGGTGAACACTTTTCACAGTGATCATTCTATATCTGATACATCAGTCCTCATGCTCAAAGGAACCCTGCATAACACTTTCAAAAGACAAGCCTCGGTATTTAAATTCCAAACTCTGCTAGCCACTAAAAATCATGGACCGAACAAAGACACATTGGATTTATGGCTTATTCCAACAATCTGTAATCCACTAACCCCCTCTTTCTGTCCTGACTTCAGAGGTGTTAACTGGCCACTGTACTTTGAATGGTCCCTTAAAATATGTGCTAACTACGTACACAAAGCAATCTGTTCCACCTTGCATTTACTGTGATACTGGGAGTACCTTTCCCAGACCTGCAGAACAGCTCTG
>NW_027060145.1:0-1426 GCF_011386835.1 Chrysemys picta bellii | reverse complement strand
TGGTCGGAGGACTGCCAGGGGTCCATAAACCACAGGTTGAAAGCCACTGTTCTATAGTAGTAACAACCTTTCGCAGACCCCTTAGACATAGTCTGCGGGTCCTCAGAAGTCCACGGACCACTGGTTGAAAACCACTGCTTTACAATATATGCATCATTGAAAGAAAGATCTGTTTTATGATCTCAATTAAAAATGCAGGAGGAGTTTGTCATAAATATGCTCTTGAGTGTTTCGGCCTCATGCCTGCCACTAGCCAGCAAAAGATAATTACTAATAGCATTCACTCGCTCATGTCTTACTGCTTGATCATTCCACTTCTGAAAGGCAAAATGTATCGTTGGGTGTGGTGTTCTTTTCTATATGCTTTGCAGTTGTTCCCTGAAAGTGTGTGTGTAATTGAAACCAAAACAAAAAAATCCCTAAAAACCAGCACTTCTGCCCTGGCATCTAACTCTGGACAGCAAAATAATGACGTGTTGCACTATGCCACCTGTGTCTGCAGCAGGATCTCTGTGCTGGGTTTGAATCTGTTTGTGTTTAAAGAAAAGAAAAATGTTTCTCAGTGCAATATCGTGTTTTTGAGGAACTGTTGCGTGTGACTAGGCTACATGCTCAGTCTTGGAGTTGTTTTTGTTCTGGTAGGGTGACCAGACAAGAAGTGTGAAAAATCGGGATGGGGTGGGGGGTAATAGGAGCCTATATAAGAAAAAGACCCCAAAATCAGGACTGTCCCCTATAAAATCGGGACATCTGGTCACCCTATGTTCTGGACACCATAGTAAGAAATCTAGTGACAAGTTTAAAATGTTCAGTTCTCTTTCAGATTTCCAGGAGAAGCAACTCAGGAAATTGCTCAAGGAGATTTGTATGTAATAGATTCGTGGGCCATTGTTTTCTTCTAATCGTGGGCATATTGACCTTGGGCTATTTTCTTTATAGAATACCACCACACTGTCATGCGGATGGTAGGAGAGAGCCCAACATGTACCCTGCAATAAATGGCAGCAATAGTCTAGTAGCTAGGAAGTTAGAGGAACCTTGGTTCTATTCTTGACTCTGTCACTGCCTTGCCGTTTGCCTTTGTTAAATCAGTTAACTTCTCTGGTGCCTCAGTTTCACAGGCAGTGGAGTGTTGTTTTTGAAAAAGAGATTAATGATACTTGCTCCCTCCTTTTTGTGAACCTCTTTGGATGGGCCTAATCCAAAACTCAGTGAAGTCGTTTAAGTGCTCAGTATTTTGTCATTCAGTGAGGTTATGCTAAAGTAATGTTTTATTTTGAGAAGCGGGACTGGCTTCTTTTCTAACTCTCTTGCCAGGCTTCCTCTCAACATTTAAAATTACTAAGATTTTGGTATTTAAATGTGGACTACTCAGATTTTTAGTCATAGCTTTAAGGGCCAAATTCTGCCTCCACAGTTCCCATTC
>NW_027060144.1:0-1427 GCF_011386835.1 Chrysemys picta bellii | reverse complement strand
ACCCTAAACCCTAAACCCTAACCTAACCCTAACCCTAAACCCTAATCTAAACCCTGACCCTGACCCTGACCCTAACCCTACCCTAACCCCTAAACTCTAACCTAACCCTAACCCTAACCCCCACCCCAACCCTAACCCTAACCCTAACCCTAACCCTAACCCTAACCCCTAACCCTAATCCCTAAACCCTAACCCTAACCTAACCCTAACCCTAACCCTTACCCTTACCCTAACCCTAACCCTAACCCTAACCCCTAAACCCTAAACCCTAACCCCTAACCCTAACCCTACCCTAACCCTAACCCTAAACCCTAACCCTACACCCTACACCCTACACCCTGACCCTAACCCTAACCTAACCCTAACCTCTTACCCCTGACCCCCGACCCCGACCCTAACCCTAACCCTAAACCCTAAACCCTAACCCTAACCCTAACCTACCCTAACCCCTAACCCCTAACCCTAACCTAAACCCTAAATCCTAGCCCTAGCCCTAGCCCTACCACTAACCCTAACCCCTAAACCCTAACCCTAACCCCTAACCCTAACCCCTAAACCCTTAACCCTTAACCCTAAACCCTAACCCCTAACCTGACCCCTAACCCCAAACCCTAAACCCTAAACCAACCCTAACCCTAACCCCTCACCCTCACCCTCACTCCAACCCTAAGCCCTAAACCCTAAACCCTTAACCCCTAACCCCTGACCCTGACCCTAACCCAAAACCCTAACCCTAACCCTAACCCTACCCTTGACCCTAACCCCTACCCCTGACCCTAACCCTAACCCCTAAACCCTAAACCCTAACCTAACCCTAACCCTAAACCCTAACCTAAACCCTGACCCTGACCCTGACCCTAACCCTAACCCCCACCCCCACCCCAACCCCAAACCCTAACCCAACCCTAACCCTAACCCCTCACCCTCACTCCAACCCTAAGCCCTAAACCCTTAACCCTTAACCCCTAACCCCTGACCCTGACCCTAACCCCTAACCTAACCCAAAACCCTAACCCTAACCCTAGCCCTAAACCCTAACCCTAACCCTACCCCTAACCCCTAACCCTTAACCCTTAACCCTAACCCCTAATCCTAACGCTAAACCCTAACCCTAACCCTACCCCTAAACCCTAACCCTAAAACCCTAACCCCTAAACCCTACCCTAACCCTAAACCCTCACCCCCTAACGCTAATCCAACCCTAACCTTAACCCTAAACCCTAACCCATACCCTAAACCCTAACCTTAACCCCTAAACCCTAACCCCAACCCTACCCTAACCCCTAAACCCCTAACCCGTAACCCCTAAACCTCTACCCCTAACCGTAAACCCTTAACCCTATCCCTGACCCGACTTCAACCCCGCCAACCCAACCCTCACCCTAAATCCAACCCCTAACCCGAACCCAACCCTAACCCACCTACCC
>NW_027060143.1:0-1429 GCF_011386835.1 Chrysemys picta bellii | reverse complement strand
TCTTTCGGAGCCTATGTTATATGTCAGGAGGGGAATGCTGCCAACTAATTGAGAACAAAGCAAAGTATGTAGCCAGAGCCTCTGAGATGCAATAGAATCATCCTGTGAGTCTATTCATGGAAAAGGAGAGTAGCCACTTATCCCCAGCAAGTGTTAAACCACGCAGCTGGTTGCATCTCTCCAAACACAGCCACGCTCAGACCATTCCCGGCAAGGAGGTGAGCATCTAAGGTTCCATTTTGCCACCTAAAGTAAATGAAAAATGATAATTTTAGTGAAGAGTCCTCCAGACACCAAACAAATCTGTCAGATATTGATCATTACAGCACCTCGCACTTCTCCGGATGTCAGGAGAGCAGAGGGCTGTGCTTTTCAAGAAGCAATTAGGGAAGCTGATCATCCCCTTTCATGAGGTGAGACATACACATTCTCAGAGAGTTCAGGTGACAATAATGGATCTGGTCAGTCTTTCAGATGGAAGAAATGCAGCTGAGCCGATCTTCCCAGACAGGAAGGCTTGGAAGTTGCAAACAATCATGATAGCGAACCATTTTTGTTGACCAAAGGAAAAATGGAGCTGGGTGCTGGCTACAGGTCGGTAACATTGGTATTTAGACAGCTCAGTAAATAAGAGGGCAACTGACCACAGTGAGAGGTGAGTATTTGAACTGCTCTTGCAAGAGATTAGCTGTGCTACTGATTATATTTGTGCAGAATTGTTCATTGCACTTTATTGTCCTTTAGAAGTGCAGGAAGAAGATGATTCTGGGTTCATTTTCAGATTCTTCTGCCATTCAGAGGGGAATGCCACAAAACTGATGACGGCCATTCTTGCGGAGATCTACGAAAAGCATCTCCTCTCTCTAGTTAAGGGACCACCTATCAAGATTTAGACATTGCAGAAGATGTTACCTCTCAAAAGGAGAGCAATGCTTAGACCATCACTGACAAAGAGGTGAGCATTCAATGTTCTCTTCATGCTAAATAAATCGGATGCAAACCAACATTTCATTGTAAGACCCACAAAATCTGAACATACCTAGTAATAATAAAGTATCTTTCAAATACGGTTCATTACAGCTGACTGGGCTTCAAGCTGTGGGAACAGTAGGAAGATTTATGCCAGGAAGGAGAGCAGTTGGTTCTGTCTGCCAGGATGGAAGCAATGAAGTGAGTCGTACCTTATCAGAGGAAAGCACTGGAGATTGGCGAATACTGGGACACAGACTGTATCTCAGGGTGTGACTGGGGCAGGGTGTGTAACCATAGCAACCAGTGGGTCCTTTCCCATTGTGGTCCTTGCTCGCATGCACAGGGTCAAACTGATCGCCATGTTTGGGGTCAGGAAGGAATTTTCCTCCAGGGCAGATTGGCCTGAGACCCTGGAGGTTTTTCGCCTTCCTCTGGGGCATTGAGCAGGGACCAGCCC
>NW_027060142.1:0-1430 GCF_011386835.1 Chrysemys picta bellii | reverse complement strand
TTCCCTCGATCTGCTGGCAATGCTCCTACTAATACAGCCCAATATGCCGTTGGTCTTCTTGGCAACAAGGGCACACTGCTGACTCATATCCAGCTTCTCGTCCACTGTAATCCCCAGGTCCTTTTCTGCAGAACTGCCGCTTAGCCAGTCGGTCCCCAGCCTGTAGCGGTGCATGGGATTCTTCCTTCCTAAGTGCAGGACTTGTTGAACCTCCTCAGATTTCTTTTGGCCAAATCCTCCAATTTGTCTAGGTCACTCTGGGCCCTATCCCTACCCTCCAGCATTATCTACCTCTGCCCCAGCTTAGTGGTAGCTGCGAACTTTCTGAGGCCTGGTCTACACTACGGGTTTAGGTCGACTTTAGCAGCGTTAAACCGAATTAAGCCTGGACACGTCCACACAACGAAGCCCTTTCTTTCGACTTAAAGGGTCCTTTAAACCGGTTTCTTTACACCACCTCCGACGAGGGGATTAGCGATAAAACCGGCCTTTGCGGGTCGGAATTGGGGTAGTGTGGACGGAATTCAACGTTATTGGCCTCCGGGAGCTATCCCACAGTGCTTCATTGTGACCGCTCTGGACAGCACTCTCAACTCAGATGCACTGACCAGGTAGACAAGAAAAGACCCGCGAATGTTTGAATTTCATTTCCTGTTTGCCCAGCGTGGAGAGCACAGGTGACCACGCAGAGCTCATCAGCACAGGTAACCGTGATGGAGTCCTCCCAGGATCGCAAAAGAGCTCCAGCATGGACCGAACGGGAGGTACGAGATCTGCTCGCCATATGGGGAGA
Source organism: Chrysemys picta bellii (assembly GCF_011386835.1). Classification (NCBI taxonomy): domain Eukaryota; kingdom Metazoa; phylum Chordata; order Testudines; family Emydidae; genus Chrysemys; species Chrysemys picta. The sequence continues at coordinate 637 of NW_027060142.1, read as the reverse complement.
TGAAGCAGTGATAGCTGAACTCCGTAGCAGTAAAAGAAATGGAAAAGTATTAGAAAAGATCTCCAAGGCCATGAAGGACCGAGGCCATAACAGTGACACACAGCAGTGCCGCGTGAAAATTAAGGAGCTATGGCAAGCTTACCACAAAGCCAGAGAAGCAAACGGAAGGTCCGGGGCAGAGCCGCAAACTTGCCGCTACTACGCGGAGCTGCATGCGATCCTAGGGGGTGCAGCCACCACTACCCCAACCGTGTGCTATGACTCTCTCACTGGAGAAACACACAGGGAAGACGGTTCGGGGAACGAGGAAGATGACGATGGAGGTACTGTAGGTAGCTCACAGCAGCAAGGAAGCGGAGAAACCGGTTTCCCCAACAGCCAGGATATGTTTGTGACCCTGGACCTGGAACCAGTAACCCCCGAACTCACCCAAGACCCTCAGGGCACACAGGAGACCTCTGGTGAGTGTAACTTTGTAACTATTTGTAAACATTACAAAAAAAAAGCAAGCGTGTTTAATGATTAATTTGCCCTGGCAATCGCGGCCAGTACATCTACTGGAAAAGTCTGTTAACGTGTATGGGGATGGAGCAGAAATCCTCCAGGGACATCTCCAGAAAGCTCTCCTGGTTGAAAT
>NW_027060141.1:0-1430 GCF_011386835.1 Chrysemys picta bellii | reverse complement strand
TCTGCAGCCGAAACCCATCGCAATTGGTAGAGAGTGTTGGGAGGAGTTCTTAGAAGGGTCACATGAACCACTTCCGGACTGGTGACCCCACCCCAGAATTTCCCCCAATTCGTCAAATCTCCTCTCGGGGTGGTCCCCAGCGGCTGAAACCCCTCCTGATTGGTAGAGGGTGGTGGTAGGAGTTCTTAGAGGGGTCACACAAACCTCGGAACTCCCCCTGATTGGTCAAATCTTCTCTCGGGGCATTCCTATCAAGGGCAAAACCCATCCTCCTCCTTGTACATCAACTTTGTTGACTATGAGAAAGCATTCGATAGCGTGGATCGAGAGACTCTCTGGAAGCTCCTTTGGCACTATGGCATCCTAGCAAAGGTGGTCAACTTGATTAAGAACGTATATGACGGCATACACTGTAGAGTGATCCATGGAGGGCAGCTTACAAACAGCTTCCAGGTGCGAACCGGAGTTAGACAAGGATGCTTGTTGTCACCATTTCTCTTTGTCCTTGTCATTGATTGGATTATGAAGACATCCACTTATGAGCGCAGGAATGGAATCCAGTGGACGTTGTGGACCCAGCTTGATGACCTGGACTTTGCTGATGACCTTGCACTCCTTTTGCATAGCAAACAGCAGATGCAAGAGAAGACCAACGTAGTGGCAGTCACGTCATCACAGGTTGGCCTCAACATCCACAAGGACAAGACCAAGATCCTCAAGATTAACTTCATCGGTAATGACCCAGTCACACTGAATGGAAGCCCTCTGGAAGAAGTGCAGTCCTTCACCTACCTAGGCAGCATCATGGACCAACAGGGTGGCACGGACGCAGACATCAAAGCAAGGATCGGTAAGGCAAGAGCAGCTTTCTTACAGCTCAAGAACATCTGGATCTCCAGAGAGCTGTCTTTGGCAACAAAGATTAGACTGTTCAACTCCAACGTGAAATCAGTTTTATTGTATGGAGCTGAAACCTGGAGGACAACTAAAACAACCACCAGGAAGATCCAGACCTTCATAAATAGTTGCCTTAGAAGGATTCTCCAGATCCGCTGGCCAGACACCATCAGCAACATCTACCTCTTGGAGAGGACCTGTCAACTTCCAGCAGAGGAAGAAATTAGAAGGAGAAGGTGGGGCTGGATAGGACACACACTACTCAAGCAGCCAACCAACATCACTAGACAGGCATTGCGGTGGAACCCCCAAGGCAAGCGTAAAAGAGGCCATCCAAGAAACACCTGGCGACGCGACCTTCAGGCTGATAGCATAAAAATGGGCTATACCTGGAACCAGCTAGAGCAAATGGCCCAGGACAGAGGACTCTGGAGATCTGTGGTTGGCGGCCCATACCCCGATTGGGGTGACGGGCATGAGTGAGAGTGAGTGAGAGCTAGACTCTGGGTTGTTCTAAATTATGCTGTCTTGAA
>NW_027060140.1:0-1431 GCF_011386835.1 Chrysemys picta bellii | reverse complement strand
TAGGCAGTGGGGGGTGCTGGTTATAGGGCTCTGCGGGCCAGAGGGGCACTGGGCATGGGAGTTGCCAGGCATAAGGGGTGGGGGTAATGGGCGGGGGGTAGTATGGCAGAGCACACCGACAGCTGACAGCGCACTGGCGTGGCCACATTTGAGGCACTTGCAGCAGCGTTGGGAGTGGTGCATTATGGGCAGCTATCCCAGCATTCAAGTGACTGCAACGTGCTTTTCAAATGGGAGGGGTCGGGTGGAGTGTTACAGGGAGTGTGTTGTGTTTATGTGGGGGGAGAGAGAGCGGGGTTTTGGGGGGGCTGAGCACGTCAGCATGCTGTCTTGTAAGTTCAGAGAGCAGCAGACCCCCCTTCTCCCCTTCCTCTCTCTCTCTCACAGCATTGCACAGTAACGGCTTGCATGCCGGCTGTCAGAAAAGGGGCTTTGAAAGGGCATTTCCGCATTCCTGCAGGAGTTCAAAACAGTGACAAGAGTGGCCACTTGACTTAAGGGGATTATGGGACGTTCCGGAGGCCGATCAGAGCGCAGTAACGCAACACCTCGTTCACACTGACGCCCGGGCGTTGTAGCCAAGGCGCAGCAAACGTTATTCCTCTCGCCGAGGTGGAGAACCAGGAGCGCTGTAGCCACGGAGTCAGAGCGCTGTACGTGCCATGCCAGTGTGGACGGGGAGTGAGCTAGTGCCCCCAGGCTCCTTTATTGCGCTGTAACTCGCAAGTGTAGCCAAGCCCTGAGTGAGCAGTCTGTGCGTCAGGGTCTGCACTTGTGAACACAGCTAGCCAGCAAAGGAATTCCTGTAAGCAGGAAGTTTCCGTTTTCAACCTTCTAGGCAAAAGGTGTGTGGGGGGGAAAGAACCCAATCCTGCTAAAGGGAAGAATGAGTGTCCAGCCTTGAAATTGGTAGCAGCTGAGAATCTAAAAGCTAGTGTCTGTGTTGATGCAAATGACCTGGCTGGCAGGGAGAAAAAAGACTTGCTAATAGCTATTAGCACAGAGAGCCCACCCAATCAGCCAGTGAATTCTGTTAAGCAAGAAAAATCAGGGTTTGATCCTTCAGGACAAGGAGGAAAAAGAGAACTTGATTTTGCAAAGGAAAGCCACAGGTTAACCCTAAAATGCCAAAAACCCAGTGGTATTGGGCCAAAGGTGTGGCATGACAAAACTGATTGTAAATGGACACTTGCAATGGATTTGTTGTTATTGCTAATGGTAATTTTTGTAACTAATGTCTTGCTATTAGCAAGAACTGTAAAAATGTACAATGTGCCTAATCTTTTGGAAAATCCCTTGAACATGTGAAGAGTAATACATAAGAACATACTTTATGTTCAAAGGCCTTGTTCTCCTAATGTTTCACAGTTAATGCCTGTAAACAGCATTGGAACTTTTCACAGGGGAAAAGACATTCCAGACCTGATGTGC
>NW_027060139.1:0-1431 GCF_011386835.1 Chrysemys picta bellii | reverse complement strand
CAGGGAGGGGAACCCTGAGGTGTGGGGGCTGGGTGGGTACTGGGAGTTCCTCCTGAAGGGACGGGGGTTGGCCAAGGTCACTCAGCCCCGGGGTGTGGGAGGGGGACTGGCTGAGGGCACTCAGAGCCCCAGGAAGTGGGGGGGGGCTGAGGGGAGGGACTGGCCAGGGGCACTCAGAGCTCTGGGGGGGGGCTGTCCAGGGGGGCACTCATAGCCCTAGGAGGTGGGTGGGGGAGGGGCGCACAGGATTTCAGGAATTCTCTGGCAGTGAAGAGCTGCTGGCGGCAGGGAGGAGCCAGCCGTGACAATCCCCACTTGGGATCCCTGGCTGGGCTAGTGGCTATGGGGGCCCGTGGCCAAGCTGCAGTGGAAGGTGACCTGAAGGAAATGCCTCGGCCTCCAGCTAGGAAGGGCCTGGGCCAGCAATGACCCACCGCGCAGTGTCTCAGCTCCCTGCCCCACACCTGCGGGGCACAGCCCCTCCTCTGTAGGGAGGTTGGCATGTACCTTAGTGCTGCTTCCTCCATCCCCAAAGGCCTCTCCCAGCCAGTCTCTGGCAAGCCCTGCCGTTCAGTACGCACATTACCCTGCTGTGACATACCGGGGGGGGGGGGAGAACCCCACGGGGATGGGGGGGCTGTCACACAGCTGGGCAATTTAACCCGGCTGGGCAGGAGTGACTGTCTCCCTGGAGCTGGGGTCTCTGCTCCTCTGAGTCTCAGCCCAGGTGTCTCTCTGCCCTTCCCCCCAGTCACCCCCAGGCGAGGTGGGAGAGCCCCACGTTGCGTTCCAGCCCCGCATTCATACCCACAAGTGCTGGTGGGTTCCAATCCCAGCTGAACACGCCCACCCGGCCCTAGTGCGGAGCAGAAGGGCCCAGAGCTGCCCCACAGACCCTCTGGCTCTCCGAGCCAGCTCTTACCCATCACTGCAGCATGTCTGGCCCAGGCTGAACGCTGCTGCTCTGTTCAGAGAGGCTGGCACTTCTCGCTCCTGCCCTATGAGGGGCAGGTGCTGCTACCGACTGCTCCCCCTAACCCCCGCCCTGCTGTGCTCTGGGGATGCTGCCCTGCTGTGGAGCTCTCAGGTGTCTTGAACTGGAATTTGTTTGGAGAGAAACTGCTAAGAAGCCCTATCAGCCCCGAGCAGAGAATACCTGGGAGCCTGCCTGGGTCGGGCGGGTCTGGTACAGCCTCCCCCCAGATAAGGCTCTTCCCTGGACCTGCCACTCATTGGAATCTGGAACGATTCCCTCCGAGGTAACACCCGGGGCAGCCAGGGCAGGGCAGGGTACGGCCTGCTCCCCTGGAGCGTTAGGGCTTTCAGGAGTAAGAGGTGCCAGCGGAGCAGGTTGTACGTTAAAGCAGCAAAGGCAGTTGGGGGGCAGAGGAATTGGGTGCTTTGCCATTGCACTTGATCAGCTCAATTTGA
>NW_027060138.1:0-1436 GCF_011386835.1 Chrysemys picta bellii | reverse complement strand
AAATCAGCCCCATTTACTTCAGTGCAGCTTAGTCAATTTACACCATCTGAGGATCTGACCTATTTTTCCAAGGATTAAATATCCCTGAAAACCTTCAGCATATTATATGCTCATGCTTTGGTATGATAGGCCAATATTTGTATTTCTTCCCATAATTTTTAATTATTCTGGGTAATACAGTTTTTTATTTAACTTTTGATGAAAGGACAATACTTTACTTTTGATGAAGAAGCCAAATCTGTAAAGGGAAAAATATGGCTGTGGAGGGGAGAAGAGACTTATATAATGTATTTCACACTAAAGTACTGTAAGTGGCTCATTTAGATATAGTTTTGACATATGGGCTAAATTAAGGCTCTAAATAGCGCAATACATCTTTTAATGAAAAAGGAACAGCATAAATGGGGACTCAATTAATGAGGAGAAAATATAAAATATATCTGGAAAAAGATATAAATTGCTTACTAAAATAAACCACTAAAATTAATACATAGCAACTCCTGTAGCTCACTATCATGTCCTCCAAACCACAATATTGATCAGAAAAAACAAAACAAAACATGATTATACCTCAGGTTGTGGATTGGATTTTTTTGTTTGTTTTTTTGCACTTGCTGAAGCCACCAGGGTGAAAACAATGATGGTTCAGTGTGCTGGGGACAAATTAAAAAAGCTTTTAAATTGCCAACTCAGACGTACATCAGAACAGTGTGTGGAGAACGTTAATGCTTTCAATCCCACCATCGCAGGCCTCCTTTCCTCCCTCCCTCTCTCTGAAGTGCAAGTAGCCATTCATCAGGCTGCTCTGAAGTCTTCAGTGTGGAGAGTTGGCTTTTGCCCTCTCCTGTTATAAAGACTGACTGCTTCTCAATTTCCAGCTCCTGCAAGAGCAGTCTGTTCTGCCATTGGCAGGCAATGCAAAGCAGACAGTTGAGCAGGGGGGTGATGAAGGCCACAATGAGGCGGGGAAGGGCCTGGCTTCTGTCAGAAACCAAACAATGGCAATTTGACAATTTGTTACCTTTTTCCCATGGTGTGGGGGCTCTTAATCACAAGGTAGGAACTTACATAATTATCTGTTTAACCACAGTAAAATTACTACAACTTCAGGTTTCATTTCCTGCCTGTAAGTGTTAACAGTGCGGCACATTATCACTTTGAGTTAAATAATCCACTTCATGCTTCACCGATTTTACTTGACATTTAAGAAGGAAAAAAAAATAGTGGTGGATTGTTAATCTCACTGTTGTGAATCATGATTTAGCATTATCACCCCAAACCAACAATTTTACTGGTTTGTGGGAGACGCTCAGTCCTCCAGATGTGATAGCAGCTAACTCCCTTTTTTAAAATAATCAAATATAATTTTAGTGCCTCACAAAGCCAACACACACTACTAATTTTATTGGACTGACACAAACTTATACAACATAAAA
>NW_027060137.1:0-1437 GCF_011386835.1 Chrysemys picta bellii | reverse complement strand
TTTCCCATCTCTCCTCATGTGATTTATACACAGAATGCTTACCTGGTGGGAAATGGGAGGGTGTAGTGGTTTGATTTCTATGTTTTTCACATTCCTTCAATCGATTCTGGAGAGCTACAATTTCTCGATGGATTGCAAGGATATTGTTTTTGTCCAATGATTCCAGATCATTTACCATGAGAGTCAGATTCTTGATCTAGAGAAATAAAAATTCAGCATGACTTTAAATTACAGTCATCTTTATTTCACGAACATTTTAGGCTGGATTTATCATTTCAAAAAAGGTGCCGCAGAACAAGTTTTAGGAAATGTTCCCAAGAATAAGTTTTAGCATGAACATCAGGTCTCAAGCTAGTGTGTAACTACAAGAAAACTGTGAAGACAGTGAAGAAACTAATGATATTTTACTTACCATGAAAAGCAATTATTCATTCCAGGTGAGTGAGTGATAACAATTTTGAAAATTTGATTTATTTAATATTGGGAAAGGGTTCTTGATTTTATATTGATTGGGTCACTACCCTAATAAGTTAAGTTTTTAATTATATTTGTTGGAGCACAGAAGGTTTTAGCCATGGGTGCTCATAAATGAATATTTATTCTGATAATGTAGACAGTATATTTATTTAATATAGCAGCATCCTAGAACTTTAGCTTTCAGTCACACAAATGATAATAATTGCCATATATGAAGAAACATGCTAACATGCTTACGGCCAAGATTTGCTTTAACTCCACTGACAATAGTAGAGACATTCCAAATTTCACTGGAGTAACAGAACTGAATGTTTCTGAATGGCAGAAGAACCCTCATACTTTACCTCCACGTATAGTTGTTCAACAATCACATTGCTTCCAACAAGTGTGGATTTCAGCTGAGTGACCAGTCTCTCCATTTCATTGATTTCCAGTTTCAGCAACTGAAAGTCCAACTCACTGTAAGAAACACTGGTCGACTCCATATGTTCCACTTTGATGGTTAGGTTTCGGATTTTCTGTTCATACATTTCAATTGCTTTGGTATATTGGCTAACCTAAAAAAACAAACAAGCAAATTTTCAAGTTCAGTTTAGCAAATGTAACAGGCATGTTTGACATCTTCTTTACATCTGTGCAATCCCACTGGGACTGCATGTGAATTACTGAGGGCAGAATTTCATTCATAATCTTCTCTTTATTCCGCACTGTAACAAGGGCAACCACATTGTGAGCAACCCCACATGGCCAGAAGTCATCCTGCAACACCAGCCTCTGTTTCCCCCACAAAGGCGCCTTATGCAGACTCCACTCTCTTTTTCTAGGCCCAAAATACCCCAGGGTTTATTCACAAAATATAAACTACAGATAAAACAGAGTCCCAAATTAAAGTCCAACAAGCAAACGCTTCTCTTCCTGCTCCCAAGCCTCCCTGCATGGAGAGCTTTTGCTGTCTTTCCC
>NW_027060136.1:0-1437 GCF_011386835.1 Chrysemys picta bellii | reverse complement strand
CCCAGGCAAGGTGAGTGCAGAAGCTAGTAACGGGAGCAGGTTCAGCAGAGTCCCAAGGAATCGCCCAGCTAGACAAGCTGGCTTCCCATTCCTTGGATGGGGATTTTGATCAGTTAACATTTCAATGGCCAAAGGCTCAAATATCTGTTGCCAAATGTTTTTTCCTGCATCACCCTCACCCAGGGAGTGATACCAACCCTAGTCACTAATGGTTTTTACTGAGCAGAAGATCATAACTTTTCCCCCTAGGGGCAGTTGTATCCTCCCCTCTTCCAGCCTTCCCTCCCCATTAGCTTTGGCTTTTCACCCCCTCCCTGCCTGAGCCCCAGTTACATTCTAAGCATTTATGCTGCCACCAGGAGCTCGAGTCAAACCCTTCTTTGGGCTCAGAGGACATGCCCAAGGAAGCTGTAATGATATTGACTTGGTGCGCAACTGAATACAATAAGAACCTGGAATGGATTTTATTAACACTATTGAGCTGTGAATGATTTTGTGACTATACAAATTGGTGACTTCTTTCTCTGAATATCAAAAGTCGCTAGATTTGTCACTGGTCATTTTGACACTTATTTCCTCACTAGGGAAACCAAAAAGTCGCTACATCTAGTGACATAATTGCTAAGTTGGCAACACTTCCTGGCACTGTGACCAGCAGCCACAGGACTTTTCCCACCCACAACAATCTATCAGCCTCCACTGCAGCAAGAAAAGAAAAAAGAACAGCAAATTCACTGCATTGCCCTGCGCTGACCTACGTCTGCTCAGCAGATTCACCTCACACCCAAAAACCTTCCCATGGTGTCTTATTCACCTCCGTAATGTCCCAACTTATTGAGCCACCAAGATGACTTCTTGCCATTTCTCTGATTATCCACTGGAACTGCCCTCAATCTGCCAGTCTCTACCAGGTCCACCATTCCTGATTGGTCACCCGAGTGCAAGTGGGGGAAATGGAGGGCCTCCAACACCTATCTATGCTCAATTTTGTTCCCCACCTTATTTTAGTGAAAATTCACACCTGACCTCTCTGTTCTATTTCCTACAATCTCTCCACAGTGGAGCACAAGCCTAAACCATCTTTGAATTAGGGTTACCAATGTTGCTTGGATGTATTGCTGGAGATTTCACCACATAACATAATCTTTAATTCCTGGAGACTCCAGGCCAATCCTGGAGGGTTGGCAACCCTACTTTGAACATGAGATGAAGGTTGGAATTTACTAGGTTTGAGTGAGTTTGGAGTTAGACAAAAGGAAGCTACCTCATCCCCATCCCTTCCAATAGTGAGATTTCACAAGCCTCAGAGACAACAACAAAAACAGAGCTTTTTATACAAGAGGAAGGGAGAAGTGGGGTGGGGTCGCAAAAGGAGGAAAATTGTAAATATGTGTTATGACAGACTACTATTGAAAGACAGCATACAATGTGGGCAGA
>NW_027060135.1:0-1439 GCF_011386835.1 Chrysemys picta bellii | reverse complement strand
TCTCCAGGTATCAAGCTTCCTATCCTAGTCCCCGTCAGAACCCCCAACTCCCAGGCACATTTTCATTTGCCCCAGCATGGTGGCATCAAAAGCAGGAGTCATAACCCTATGGCACCAGGCCAGTTCAAGTCCCAATCTGCATCCTACCAGCCTCAGCCTCCTCCCCACCACCCCAGCTCATTGGGGCCGGGCCAGTGTACTACTACTCTCTACCCCACCACCACTCCAGCTCTTGGCCCCCTCTGCATTTGAATCAGGCAGCTTCCTCTTCTGTGGTGCCTGGGCAGACTGGTGTGTGTGTGTGGGGGGGGGGGGGGGGCTCATGGAGAGCACAAGAAAGACAGGCCCCCTGCTCATAATTCCAGCACCCAGCCTGCAGCAGCCCAGAGCTGCAATTCCGGGGAAAGCCCTGCACCCCCAGGCTGGAACATGCTCAGGATGGACAGAATCTGCCCAGAATGTAGCTGGAAAGCTTCGAGCAAGTTTACTGTGCGAACTGCGATTCTTCAAAGGTTTATAACTTGGCCAAATTCGGGACAACGTTGAAGGGATGGCAGAAAGCACAGCCCTGGCACACAGGCCAGCCCCTGGCCAAGTTTCACTGTGCAGAGTTCCTCTCCCGTTCCATCCTAGCCCCACTGCAATCCCATTCCACCCCACATGCTCCACTGAAACCGCTCTCACGCAGTCTCTAATGACCTCTTCTTAGCCAAAGCTCAGAACCGGTACTCCAGCCTCATCACCCTTTAACTGGCAGCTGCCTTCGACACCATTGGCCATGAACCTCTTCTTGAGATCTTGTCCTCTCCTGGTTCCCCTCCTAACTCTCTAATCTTTCCTTTAGTGTGTCCTCCAGAAGATCCCCCTCACCCCCACCTCTCCTGCTTTCTGTGGGTGTTCCACAGGGCTCTGCCCTTGGCCCCCTTCTCTTCTCCCTCTTCCCCTTAGTTCTGGGTAATCTCATCCTCGAACACAAATTCAACTACCATCTCTATGCTGCTGACTCACAGATCTACCTCTCTGCTCCAGCCCAGTCCCCTCCTGTCCACACTGAAATCCCAGCCTGCCTCTGCCATCACTTCATGGCTGTCTAGCTCAAAATGGCTAAAACAGAGTTGGCTACCCCCTCCCTGCTTCCTCCTTTCTAAGTCACTGACGACACCATCACCATCTAGTCCAGGGGCGGGCAAACTACGGCCTGTCAGACCATTTAATCCAGCCCTCAGCTCCCGCCGGGGAGCGGGGTTGGGGGTTTGTCCTGCTCTGCGCGGCTCCCAGGAAGCAGCCGGCATGATTCTGCTCCGGCTCCTACGTAGCACGCGGAGGCGTGACCAGGCGGCTGTGCGCGTTGCCCTGTCCGCAGGCGCTATCCCCACAGCTCCCACTGGCCGCGGTTCCTGGCCAATGGGAGCTGCAGGAGTGGCGCCTGCAAACGGAGC
>NW_027060134.1:0-1439 GCF_011386835.1 Chrysemys picta bellii | reverse complement strand
TTTCCTTGACAAACTTAAGAGCCACTGTTTTGGCAGTGTTGTTGCGACATGGGAAGGCTTCAGGCCATCCTCTGAATCGATCCACTAAGACGAGAAGGTACCTATAACCCTTGGGTTCTGGGAAACTCAGTAAAGTCTATTTGCCACACTAATCCTGGGTCTGGGGTAGGATCCAGGGTGGCTGGTAACACTGCTACTCCTGGTCGAGGGTTATTCTTTTGGCAGATTAAACATTCAGCTTGTACCTGTGATGCTAGGGGTTTAAGTCCAGAGGTTAGAAAATATTTATTCATAAGCTGGGTAAGAGCCTCTCTGCCTGCGTGTGTGGTCTGATGCAGTTTCTGCAACACTGGTCGAATCAAGCCCTTGGGCAGGAGGATTTTTCCCTCTGTGGAATAAAGCCATCCCTCCTTTTCCTGGAGACTGAGCCTGTCAGCCAGGTTTCTGTCCTCTTGGGAGTACTGAGGGGCTGCAAGCTCACCCACTGATGGGATGAGGGCATGCATTTGGGCATTCTCCTCAGTTGCTGATTTCAGGGTAGCAGCTCGCTTAGCTTCCCTGTCTGCTCTGGCATTACCCTTGGTTACATCTTGATCTTCCCTTTGATGGTGTAGCGGGGCTGCCTGGCTCCCAGGCGCCCCTGGAAGCGACGAGCCGGAACAGCCGCCAGAGTGGGCGGAGCCACCGCGGCCTGTCCCCGCCCCCCGGAAGTCAAGGGGCGGGACAGGAAGTATAAAGGCCAGGCCACAGCGCTCAGTAGCTGGCCGGCAGCAGGAGAGGGCAGATGCTGGTGCCCGAGCTCCCGCAGACCTGAGCCTGCCGAGAGCCCGGTATCCTGAGGAGGACTGGCCGAGCCTGCCGAGAGCCCAGAGGGAGCGACAAGCCTACCTGCTGCTCGGGGCCCGGAGGAGCCCATGATCTGCGACCCAGCAGAGGGAACTCAGGAGGAGCAGGTACCCACGGAGGAGGAGATGGGAAGTGGCCCGGGGATAGCAGACCCCGAACCCATGTCAGTGTGTTGCGGTCAGGATCCCCACTGACTGCGCGGCAGACGGACTGCTGCGGATAGGGCCCCAGGCTGAAACACAGTGGAGTGGGTGGGCCTGTGTTCCCCCCTGCCACCCCGCACTGGGTGGCAGTCTCTCCTCCTCCTTGTCCAAGGGGCCTGGGCCTCTGACAGACTATTTGTTGGCTGCCCCGCCCTGACCCAGGGCCGGAGCTGTTAATTGTGTGCTCAGTCCCTGCATAAGGGCCTGAGCTCTGAACTACTAATTGTGTGCTCAGCCCCTGCCCAAAGGTCTGGGCCCTAACTGCTATTAGCTTCGTAGCGGGGCGGCCTGACTCCCAGGCGCCCCTGGAAGGGACGAGCCCTACCCCGGAACTATTACAGATGGGCTTTGCAATGCACTACTGCTACTGCTGAGGGGAGTTGTACCGCT
>NW_027060133.1:0-1441 GCF_011386835.1 Chrysemys picta bellii | reverse complement strand
TTGATGCAAAGCAGGTGGCAAGCCAGTTTAAGTAACTACCTGGGAATTCTCTTTTTATAAGAAGAGTTTGTGGGTGGCATAAAGACACCAAACCAGCTCTTTGCTGCCACGATTTAGGAAGCATGGATAGAGAAAAGGGAGGCTTACACTATGGCAATCCTCAACTGGTGGAATGGACTGTTGGGGTCATGTAAAATGGAAATCAATTAGAGAAGACCTTACAATGCTTTAATGTACACCAGTGTCCCCAGCCACCCTGTGAACCAAGGGGCAACAAAGGTGCTGTACAGCCACCTTACCCCTAGCACAGCTTATATGGACTAGTTGTTGGCTTCCAGTTTTAGGTGCCTCTTATTTTGGGTGCCTAACTTTAGATATGTACAGCTGATTTTGTGAGCACCCACAAATACAACTCAAGTCAGCATCTCCTAGTGAAGGTCCCTAAGGATTAGATTCTGTTCTATACCCCTTCCTCATTCCCTCCCATCCACTGCATGCCTTCTATGCTGGAAACTGCAGGAGATGGTGTGCTCCTTATACTGGCTCTGTGCCCACTCAGGGCTACACCATTGTGTAGGAATTCCTATCTGGGGAGATCTCTTAGAGATGTGCTATAGGTCCTTCTATATTTCTGATCCTGTTTCACCATCAGAGTTGATCTCAAAGGAAGATCTGGCCCAGGGTATCTACAGTTGGATGCTCAAAATTAGAGGCCTACTGACATCAGCCTCACCTCAGTCCCTGGAAAAATCATGGAGCAGGTCCTCAAGGAATCAATTATGAAACACTTAGAGGAGAGGAAAGTGATCAGGAACAGTCAGCATGGATTCACCAAGGGGAAGTCGTGCCTGACTAACCTAATTGCCTTCTATGATGAGATAACTGGCTCTGTGGATGAGGGGAAAGCAGTGGATGTGTTATTCCTTGACTTTAGCAAAGCTTTTGATACGGGCTCCCACAGTATTCTTGCCGCCAAGTTAAAGAAGTATGGGCTGGATGAGTGGACTGTAAGGTGGATAGAAAGCTGGCTATGCCGGGCTCAATGGGTAGTGATCAATGGCTCCATGTCTAGTTGGCAGCGGGTTTCAAGCGGAGTGCCCCAAGGGTCGGTCCTGGGGCCGGTTTTGTTCAACATCTTCATTAATGATCTGGAAGATGGTGTGGACTGCACTCTCAGCAAGTTTGCAGATGACACTAAACTAGGAGGCGTGGTAGATACACTAGAGGGTAGGGGTCGGATACGGAGGGACCTAGACAAATTAGAGGATTGGGCCAAAAAAAACCTGATGAGGTTCAACAAGGACAAGTGCAGAGTCCTGCATTTAGGACGGAAGAATCCCATGCACTGCTACAGACTAGGGACCGAATGGCTAGGTAGCAGTTCTGCAGAAAAGGACCTAGGGGTCACAGTGGACGAGAAGCTGGATATGAGTCAACAGTG
>NW_027060132.1:0-1441 GCF_011386835.1 Chrysemys picta bellii | reverse complement strand
GCTAGCAGTTGAGGTGTGAACACCAAGGGAGGAGAAACTGTTTCTGTAGTTGCAAAAAGAAGAACAGGAGTACTTGTGGCATCTTAGAGACTAACAAATTTATTAGAGCATAAGCTTTCGTGGACTACAGCGTGGGCTGTAGTCCACGAAAGCTTAGGCTCTAATAAATTTGTTAGTCTCTAAGGTGCCACAAGTACTCCTGTTCTTCTTTTTGCGGATACAGACTAACACGGCTGTTACTCTGAAACCTTTCTGTAGTTGGATAGCCATTCACAGTCTTCGTTTAATCCTGATCTGATGGTGTCAAATTTGCAGATGAACTGAAGCTCAGCAGTTTCTCTTTGGAGTCTGGTCCTGAAGTTTTTTTGCTGTAAGATGGCTACCTTAACATCTGCTATTGTGTGGCCAGGGAGGTTGAAGTGTTCTCCTACAGGTTTTTTTATATTGCCATTCCTGATATCTGACTTGTGTCCATTTATCCTCTTGCGTAGTAACTGTCCAGTTTGGCCAATGTACATAGCAGAGGGGCATTGCTGGCATATGATGGCATATATAACATTGGTGGACGTGCAGGTGAATGAGCCGGTGATGTTGTAGCTGATCTGGTTAGGTCCAGTGATGGTGTTGCTGGTGTAGATATGTGGGCAGAGTTGGCATCGAGGTTTGTTGCATGGGTTGGTTCCTGAGTTAGAGTTGTTATGGTGCGATGCGTGGTTGCTGGTGAGAATATGCTTAATGTTGGCAGGTTGTCTGTGGGCGAGGACTGGCCTGCCTCCCAAGGTCTGTGAAAGTGAGGGAGTGTACATTGGCCAAACTGGACAGTCACTACGCAAGAGGATAAATGGACACAAGTCAGATATCAGGAATGGCAATATACAAAAACCTGTAGGAGAACACTTCAACCTCCCTGGCCACACAATAGCAGATGTTAAGGTAGCCATCTTACAGCAAAAAAACTTCAGGACCAGACTCCAAAGAGAAACTGCTGAGCTTCAGTTCATCTGCAAATTTGACACCATCAGATCAGGATTAAACAAAGACTGTGAATGGCTATCCAACTACAGAAACAGTTTCTCCTCCCTTGGTGTTCACACCTCAACTGCTAGCAGAGCACCTCACCCTCCCTGATTGAACTAACCTCGTTATCTCCACACTGATATATACCTGCCTCTGGAGATTTCCATTACTTGCATCTGAAGAAGTGAGGTTCTTACCCACGAAAGCTTATGCTCCCAGTACTTCTGTTAGTCTCAAAGGTGCCACAGGACCCTCTGTTACTCAACCTTAACTACATCAGTGCCGGCACTCTGTTATAACTGAACCTCAGCCAAATTGCCCTCATCCATGTTCCAGTCTCATCAGGCTATGTCTTCAATGCAAAGCATTTTACATATTGTTACACTGACAGAACTATCTTGCAGTAAAATCACAGCAGAGACAA
>NW_027060131.1:0-1441 GCF_011386835.1 Chrysemys picta bellii | reverse complement strand
TTTTAATTCCTGGTAAGCCATGTCATCACTCGCCCCTCCCTCCCTCCCTCAGACAATAGTTTCGCACCTTTTTTCAGCCCAGACACCTTAGCACTGGGATCATGGAGCCCGCTCAGATCACCGCGGCAATTATGAGCACTATGAACACCACGCGCATTGTCCTGGAGTATATGCAGAGCCAGAACATGCCAAAGCAAAACCAGGCGAGGAGGCGATTGCAGCACAGTGACGAGAGTGATGAGGAAATTGACATGGACATAGACCTCTCACAAAGTACAGGACCCAGCAATGTGCAAATCATGATGTACTGGGGGAGGTTCATGGCGTGGAATGCCAATTCTGTACCTGGGAAACAAGCACAGACTGGTGGGACCGCATCGTGTTGCAGGTGTGGGACGATTCCCAGTGGCTGCGAAACTTTCGCATGCGTAAGGGCACTTTCATGGAACTTTGTGACTTGCTTTCCCCTGCCCTAAAGCGCCAGAATACCAAGATGAGAGCAGCCCTCACAGTTGAGAAGCGAGTGGCGATAGCCCTGTGGAAGCTTGCAACGCCAGACAGCTACCGGTCAGTCGGGAATCAATTTGCAGTGGGCAAATCTACTGTGGGGGTTGCTGTGATCCAAGTAGCCAACACAATCAAAGACCTGCTGATATCAAGGGTAGTGACTCTGGGAAACGTGCAGGTCATAGTGGATGGCTTTGCTGCAATGGGATTCCCAAACTGTGGTGGGGCAATAGACGGAACCCATAACCCTATCTTGTCACCGGAGCACCAAGCCACCGAGTACATAAACCGCAAGGGGTACTTTTCAATGCTGCTGGAAGCATTGGTGGATCACAAGGGACGTTTCACTAACATCAACGTGGGATGGCCGGGAAAGGTACATGATGCTCGCGTCTTCAGGCACTCGGGTCTGTTTCAAAAGCTGGAGGAAGGGACTTTCTTCCTGGACCAGAAAATAACCGTTGGGGATATTGAAATGCCTATCGTTATCCTTGGGGACCCAGCCTACCCCTTAATGCCATGGCTCATGAAGCCGTACACAGGCAGCCTGGACAGTAGTCAGGACCTGTTCAACTATAGGCTGAGCAAGTGCCGAACGGTGGTAGAATGTGCATTTGGACGTTTAAAAGCGCGCTGGCGCAATTTACTGACTCGGATAGACCTCAGCGAAGCCAATACTCCAATTGTTATTGTTGCTTGCTGTGCGCTCCACAATATCTATGAGAGTAAGGGGGAGACATTTATGGCGGGGTGGGAGGTTGAGGCAAATCGCCTGGCCGCTGATTATGCGCAGCCAGACACCAGGGCGGTTAGAATAGTACAGCAGGGCGCGGTGCACATCAGAGAAGCTTTGAAAACCAGTTTTGTGACTGGCCAGACTACGGTGCGAAACTTCTGTTTGTTTCTCCTTGATGAGCCCTCCCCTCCCCACCCC
>NW_027060130.1:0-1441 GCF_011386835.1 Chrysemys picta bellii | reverse complement strand
TTTGGAGGCTTTCCCGAAGCATTCTTTCTTTCTCACTGTCTGAGATCCTCATCAGGGTGATGTCGCTCATGGTGACCTGCTTTGAATTAGGTAGGGGAATGTTAGTGTTGGGACTGCTTGCCCGTTCCTTTACAGAACTGTAACCGCTGGTTTGCAGCCACGCGGTGGAGGCGGGAGAGGGGCAGCATACAGGGATCTTTCCCGGGGACAGCCGCGAGGGGGTGGGACAGGGGCAGAGTTCCTGCTTGCCGGATTGCTGGCAGCAGGGACTGGCATTGCTTTCAATGTGAAAGGAGGCCAGTGCTACTATTAAAGTTTTAAGCTGCCACAAGTCTACGGCTTACCATGTCTGCCTGCTACACAAATTCCGGTGTCCTGTCCCGCTTCTCAGATCTTCAGTGCAAGACCCCAGGCAGTGAATGCGAAGGCCGAGAATTCGACCTTGTCCTGAGTGCGCATGTGATAGGTGCTGTGCATGGTCTTGTTCACAGAGAAAGACTATGTTCTTTGTTCACAACTACATTTATCTTTCTGAGAAATTCACTCCCTTTTTCCCATTCCCACAGCCACAGCTGCAACTGTCTCACAACCTAGCCTGGCATCACACTCCCAGAGGCTAGTGCAGATTAGGCGTAGGAAGAAGAGGACACGGGAGGACATGTTCTCGGAACTTATGGGCTGCTCCCGAGCCCAGGCAGCACAGCGGACCCAGTGGCGGGAGAACTTGTCCCAAATGCACCAAGCACAAATGGAACGGGAGGAGAGGTGGCGGCAGGAAGACCAGCAGGCGACTCAAATGCTGCTTGGACTAATGAGGGAGCAAACGGACACGCTCCGGCGCCTTGTGGATGTTCTGCAGGAACGGAGGCAGGAGGACAGAGCCCCGCTGCAGTCTATCTGTAACCGCCCTCCCCCCGCCACCAAGTCCCATACCCCCCGTCACCCAAAGTGCAAAGAAGGAGGGGCGGCAGAGTCCGTGCAAACTCTCACTCCACCCCTGCAGACAGCTCTAGTAGTAGAAGGCTCTCATTCCCCAAAATTTGACAAGTTCTTTCCTTCCCGCCTCACACAAGCCCCCGTCCAAGTTTCACCTCCCAGTTTCATGTGTAGTTGCTAATAAAAAAAAAACGTTTCTGTTAATTACTGTTTCCATCATGTTCTTTTGGAGGAGGGGGAGGAAGGGGGTTGGTAATTGGACAGGACAGTCACCTTTAGCAGGGTACATAGGCGGGGGCAGGTCCAGCAGCAGGGCACATACACAGTGCAGTCACTAGTTACCCTGGTCAGTCTGGGAGGTGGTTTTCATGTTCTGTGGTGGGGGGTGGGTTGGTCTGTGACTTTGTGGCGGGGGAGGGCAGTTACAGATCTTATGCGGCGGTCCTTATCCTGGATCACAGAGCCACGCAGCAGGGGATCTGTAACCGTCCTCCCCCTGTCACAA
>NW_027060129.1:0-1441 GCF_011386835.1 Chrysemys picta bellii | reverse complement strand
CGTCTGGCCCAGGCTGAACGCTGCTGCTCTGTGCAGAGGGGCTGGCACTTCTCGCTCCTGCCATACGAGGGGCAGGTGCTGCTACCGACTGCTCCCCCTAACCCCCGCCCTGCTGCGCTCTGGGGATGCTGCCCTGCTGTGGAGCTCTCAGGTGTCTTGAACTGGAATTTGTTTGGAGAGAAACTGCTAAGGAGCCTTATCAGCCCCGAGCAGAGAGTACCTGGGAGCCTGCCTGGGTCGGGCGGGTCTGGTACAGCCTCCCCCCAGATAAGGCTCTTCCCTGGACCTGCCACCCATTGGAATCTGGAACGATTCCCTCCGAGGTAACACCCGGGGCAGCCAGGGCAGGGCAGGGCACGGCCTGCTCCCCTGGAGCGTTAGGGCTTTCAGGAGTCAGAGGTGTCCGCGGAGCAGGTTGTGATTGTACGTTAAAGCAGCGAAGAAAGTTGGGGGGGCAGAAGAATTGGGGCCTATTTGAAAGACAGCTGTCACACTGTCCCCTTTATCGGGAGTGCCCACTACACCCATCTCATGCAGTCCTCGGCACGAGAAGGGGGAGCATGTTCCCAGCTGAACGGCGTTCGTCCAGGACTCACCGACCCCTATTCCAGGATGGGGGAGTGACCTGAGAGAGAGGTCACCATGTAGCCTGCAATCATCAGTGGCTTCTGGATTCCTCTGGGAAAGGGTTAACCAGGGGCTTAGTTTAGTCCACACTTGGCTTTCTCGGCAGTGCTGGACTCTGGTGGCAGGGAGGGGTCCAGCTCGCACACTTTCACCTGGCAGGGAAAGTGCCCTAAAGGTTAGGATGTTCTCACAGGCTATCGTAGTTACTGGGACCTTGGCAGGGAGGATTGGTGGCTTGTGGGGCATCAGATACCTCCCCTCCTCCTAGAGCTGTGCAGTAACCAGAACATTACCCCTGCGAGGAGAGGGTTTCGGGGACCCTGGGATCTTGGGAGCCAGGGCTTCTCTCGGCAGCCTGGAAGCCCAGGCCCCCCATCAGCCTGTCAAGCAGGTGGGCAGGCGGGCGAGCTGGCAGGGAGCCGAGCAGCTTTCCGTGTGAAACCTGCCTGCTTTGTGTCTGAAGGTTTGTCCACATCGACGTGTTCCCACGAAACGTTTGGATTTTGACAAGCTGGCAGTATCTGATGGAAAAACAGTTCCACTGGCAAATTCTGACCAGCGCCTCTCCTGACCGCACAGCTCCCTGCATCTTTGCTGAGCGTGGAATCCGAATGGACTTGACACAGCGGGTTTAGCAGGCCAATGTTCAAACCACTGAGCTATCCTTCTCCCCTTGTAAAGTCAGCCCTTCTCACCAATTACGGACGTATCTGGGGTTTGGCCGAGATCAGGGCATCGTGGGCCGGATTCTGCTCCTCTCCACCACGCCGGGGTCACCCCTAGATCCACTTATCCACTGAATGCACCTTCCAGC
>NW_027060128.1:0-1441 GCF_011386835.1 Chrysemys picta bellii | reverse complement strand
AGGAGAAGGTTCCTGTATTTGCATGTTTCCTTGTTGTTCTTGTGTGTTTGTTTGTAGGGGCCGGCAGGGGCTGGGTGCTGGGAAGGACGCCGAGTCCTGCGTATAGGGGGCGGGGCTTGGCTGATCAAGGGGCCCATGAAAGCGGCCGCCCAGCCAGGCAGCGGTACCGCTGCGAGCAGCGGCAGCAAACAGGGCGGCTAACAGGGGAGTTTGAGAGGGAGTTCTCATTGGAGGAGAAGGTACCTGTATTTGCATCTGTCCTTGTTGTTCTTGTGTGTTTGTTTGTAGGGGCCGGCAGGGGCTGGGTGCTGGGAAGGACGCCGAGCCCTGCGTGTAGGGGGCGGGGCTTGGCTGATCACGGGGCCCATAAAAGCGGCCGCCCAGCCAGGCAGCGGCAGCAAACAGGGCGGCTAACAGGGGAGTTTGAGAGGGAGTTCTCATTGGAGGAGAAGGTATCTGTATTTGCATCTGTCCTTGTTGTTCTTGTGTGTTTGTTTGTAGGGGCCGGCAGGGGCTGGGTGCTGGGAAGGACGCCGAGCCCTGCGTGTAGGGGGCGGGGCGTGGCTGATCAAGGGGCCCATAAAAGCGGCCGCCCAGCGGTACAGCTGCGAGCAGCGGCAGCAAACAGGGGAGTTTGAGAGGGAGTTCTTATTGGAGGAGAAGGTACCTGTATTTGCATCTGTCCTTATTGTTCTTGTGTGTTTGTTTGTAGGGGCCGGCAGGGGCTGGGTGCTGGGAAGGACGCCGAGCCCTGCGTGTAGGGGGCGGGGCTTGGCTGATCAAGGGGCCCATAAAAGCGGCCGGCCAGCGGTACAGCTGCGAGCATCGGCAGCAAACAGGGGAGTTTGAGAGGGAGTTCTCATTGGAGGAGAAGGTACCTGTATTTGCATCTGTCCTTGTTGTTCTTGTGTGTTTGTTTGTAGGGGCCGGCAGGGGCTGGGTGCTGGGAAGGACGCCGAGCCCTGCGTGTAGGGGGCGGGGCTTCACTTATCAAGGGGCCCATAAAAGCGGCCGCCCAGACAGGCAGAGGTACAGCTGCGAGCAGCGGCAGCAAACAGGGGAGTTTGAGAGGGAGTTCTCATTGGAGGAGAAGGTACCTGTATTTGCATCTGTCCTTGTTGTTCTTGTGTGTTTGTTTGTAGGGGCCGGCAAGGGCTGGGTGCTGGGAAGGACGCCGAGCCCTGCGTATAGGGGGCGGGGCTTGGCTGATCAAGGGGCCCATAAAAGCAGCCGCCCAGCCAGGCAGCGGTACAGCTGCGAGCAGCGGCAGCAAACAGGGCGTCTAAGAGGGGAGTTTGAGAGGGAGTTCTCATTGGAGGAGAAGGTACCCGTATTTGCATCTGTCCTTGTTGTTCTTGTGTGTTTGTTTGTAGGGGCCGGCAGGGGCTGGGTGCTGGGAAGGACGCCGAGCCCTGCGTGTAGGGGGCGGGTCTTCGCTGAT
>NW_027060127.1:0-1442 GCF_011386835.1 Chrysemys picta bellii | reverse complement strand
TGTACTGTATTATTTTGCAATTGTTAAGAGCAGCAACTACTTAGCTCAGACTGAAGCATCTTATCTAATTTTTGAGTGCGACGAGACAATTTAACACATTGTGACAAAGAATTTTCATTGCCACTTGTTATGATTTCAAGAAACAAACTGGTTTATTTTGAATAGGATTTTCGGTCAGAAACGGTTTCAATGAAATTTCCCCACCATCTCGATTCCTGGGCTCTGCCTTTTTGGCGGGGGGGGCGGGTTGCTGTCTGTTAGAACAGGAGTCTGATTTGGATAGGGATAGAGACCTCTTCAATGTTTTTAATGAAGTAAATACTAATGGGAATTGTGTGATCATGGGAGACTTTAACAGATATAGACTGGAGGACAAGTGCTATTAATATAATAGGGCTCAGATTTTCCTAGATGTGATAGCTGATGGATTCCTTGCTGAACCAACAAGAGGGGATGCCATTTTCGATTTGGTTTTGGTGAGTAGTGAGGATCTCTTAGAAGAAATGGTTGTAGGGGACAGCCTTGGTTTGAGCGATCATGAGCTAATTCAGTTTAAACTAAATGGAAGTGTAAACAAAAATAGATCTGTGACTAGGGTTTTTTTTTCAAAAGGGCTAACTTTAAAAAATTAAGGAAATTAGTTAGGGAAGTGGATTGGACTGAAGGACTTGTGGAACAGATGGATCAGACTGAACAGGTTCCAAACATCTCAGAGGCTCTTACCTTCTAAACAGGGATGTCTGTTTTCTAGTAAAATCAGGAAAAACAAAAGAGAAAACTCAAAAGAGGTTCCTCCTGGCGCTCACGTACGTGAACCCTAATACTCTCTCAGTCCTCAAAGAGAGACCTCGAGAAGGAGACTTGCTGAAGCAAAGCTACAGGGGACTCTGAGGTTTCCCTGGCCCTGAGCCCCTGTCCTGCCTGGCTGATGTCAGCATCTCTCTGTGAGGTCACCACCTCCCCAGCACCTTTGACCAATAGGCTGAGGTCCTGCAAAAGGCCTTTGTGATGTCACTGCCACACCCACCCCTCCCCTGCAGTGCTAATGTCCTGCCACAGGCCAGACCCTTTGGAGGTTTGAGCTACTCTCTGTGGATCACCCCGCTCAATGAGTGTTCATTCTAGGAAGCAAGCCGGCTAGACAATAAAACATCAGAGGCTGCTCCCAATGCTACAGTCGGTTTCTCAGAAATGAGTAGATTTTATGGGCAGAAGAGACAGTTAGAGCATCTAATCTGACCCCCTGCATATCACAGGCCTTTCTGCACCATATGGGGCAGGCAGAGCTCTGCCTGGGCGCAGGGGGAATGGGATGGGGGTAGATCAAGGAAAGAGGGGAGGAGAATGGGTGTGAGGGAAAGAGCTCCTGTCCCAGATGAAGGAATTTGGAGGCAGAGGAAAGGACCCTGCTCCACAGAGAGGGGAGAGGGTTTCTGTGAGTG
>NW_027060126.1:0-1444 GCF_011386835.1 Chrysemys picta bellii | reverse complement strand
GTGTAGAAGCTCTTTACACCAATATTCCACATGAGGATGGACTACAAGCTGTCAGGAACAGTATCCCTGATGAGGCTATGGCACACCTGGTGGCTGAGCTTTGTACCTTTGTCCTCACCCACAACCATTTCAGATTTGGGGACAACTTATACCTTCAAGTCAGCAGCACTTCTATGGATACCCACATGGCCCCACAGTATGCCAACATTTTATGGCAGACTTAGAACAACGCTTCCTCAGCTCTCATCCCCTAGTGCTCTTCCTCTACTTGTTCTATATTGATGACATCTTCATCATATGGACCCACAGGAAGGAGGCCCTTGAAGAATTCCACCTGGATTTCAACAATTTCCACCCCACCATCAACCTCAGCCTGGACCAGTCCACACAAGAGATCCACTTCCTGGACACTACAGTGCAAATAAGTGATGGTCACATAAACACCACCCTATACCGGAAACCTACTGACCGCTATTCTTACCTACATGCCTCCAGCTTCCATCCAGGACACATCACACGATCCATTGTCTACAGCCACGCCCTAAGATACAACCGAATTTGTTCCAATCCATCAGCCAGAGACAAACACCTACAAGATCTTTATCAAGCATTCTTAAAACTACAATACCCACCTAGTGAAGTGAGGAAACAGATTGACACTCTTCAAGAGTCCTGCACTTAGGAAGGAAGAATCCCATGCACCACTACAGGCTGGTGACCAACTGGCTAAGCAGCAGTTCTCCAGAAAAGGACTTGGGCATTACAGTGGATGAGAAGCTGGATATGAGTCAGCAGTGTGCCCTTGTTGCCAAGAAGGCCAACAGATATCGGGTTGTATTAGTAGGAGCATTGCCAGCAAATTGAGGGAAGTGATTATTCCTCTTTGTTTGGCATTGGTGAGGCCACACCTGGAATATTGCATCCAGTTTTAGTCCCCCCACTACAGAAGGGATTTTGGCAATTTGGAGAGAGTCCATCGGAGGGCAACAAAAATGATTAGGGAGCTGGGGCACATGACATACGAGGAGAGGCTGAGGGAACTGGGGTTATTTAGTCTGCAGAAGAGAAGAGTGAGGGGGGATTTGATAGCAGCCTTAAATTACCTGAAGGGGGGTTCCAAAGAGGATGGAGCTCGGCTGTTCTCAGTGGTAGCAAATGACAGAACAAAGAGCAATGGTCTCAAGTTGCAGTGGGGGAGGTCTAGGTTGGATATCAGGAAAGGGGGTGAAGCACTGGAATGTGTTATCTAGGGAAGTGATGGAATCTCCATCCTTAGACGTTTTTAAGGCCCGGCTTGACAAAGCCCTGGCTGGGATGATTTAGTTGGGATTGGTCCTGCTTTGAGCAGGGGATTGGACTAGATGACCTCCTGAGGTCTCTTCCAACCCTAATATTCTGTGATTCTATGATTCTATGACAGAGCGAGATGCGTTCCCAGAAGTCA
>NW_027060125.1:0-1445 GCF_011386835.1 Chrysemys picta bellii | reverse complement strand
CACTGCATCTCTAGCAAACCAGGTTTGCTAGTCTCTAAGGGGCCACAGGCCTCTGACACCAGGCACTGCATCTCTAGCAAACCAGGTTTGCTAGTCTCTAAGGGGCCACAGGCCTCTGACACCAGGCACTGCATCTCTAGCAAACCAGGTTTGCTAGTCTCTAAGGGGCCACAGGCCTCTGACACCAGGCACTGCATCTCTAGCAAACCAGGTTTGCTAGTCTCTAAGGGGCCACAGGCCTCTGACACCAGGCACTGCATCTCTAGCAAACCAGGTTTGCTAGTCTCTAAGGGGCCACAGGGGCCTGACACCAGGCACTGCATCTCTAGCAAACCAGGTTTGCTAGTCTCTAAGGGGCCACAGGGGCCTGACACCAGGCACTGCATCTCTAGCAAACCAGGTTTGCTAGTCTCTAAGGGGCCACAGGACTCTGACACCAGGCACTGCATCTCTAGCAAACCAGGTTTGCTAGTCTCTAAGGGGCCACAGGCCTCTGACACCAGGCACTGCATCTCTAGCAAACCAGGTTTGCTAGTCTCTAAGGGGCCACAGGCCTCTGACACCAGGCACTGCATCTCTAGCAAACCAGGTTTGCTAGTCTCTAAGGGGCCACAGGGGCCTGACACCAGGCACTGCATCTCTAGCAAACCAGGTTTGCTAGTCTCTAAGGGGCCACAGGGGCCTGACACCAGGCACTGCATCTCTAGCAAACCAGGTTTGCTAGTCTCTAAGGGGCCACAGGGGCCTGACACCAGGCACTGCATCTCTAGCAAACCAGGTTTGCTAGTCTCTAAGGGGCCACAGGGGCCTGACACCAGGCACTGCATCTCTAGCAAACCAGGTTTGCTAGTCTCTAAGGGGCCACAGGTCTCTGACACAAGGCACTGCATCGCTAGCAAACCAGGTTTGCTAGTCTCTAAGGGGCCACAGGGGCCTGACACCTGGCACTGCATCTCTAGCAAACCAGGTTTGCTAGTCTCTAAGGGGCCACAGGTCTCTGACACAAGGCACTGCATCGCTAGCAAACCAGGTTTGCTAGTCTCTAAGGGGCCACAGGCCTGACACCAGGCACTGCATCTCTAGCAACCCAGGTTTGCTAGTCTCTAAGGGGCCACAGGTCTGTGACACAAGGCACTGCATCGCTAGCAAACCAGGTTTGCTAGTCTCTAAGGGGCCACAGGTCTGTGACACAAGGCACTGCATCTCTAGCAAACCAGGTTTGCTAGTCTCTAAGGGGCCACAGGCTCTGACACCAGGCACTGCATCTCTAGCAAACCAGGTTTGCTAGGCTCTAAGGGGCCACAGGCCTCTGACACCAGGCACTGCATCTCTAGCAAACCAGGTTTGCTAGTCTCTAAGGGGCCACAGGCCTCTGACACCAGGCACTGCATCTCTAGCAAACCAGGTTTGCTAGTCTCTAAGGGGCCACAGGCCTCTGACACCAG
>NW_027060124.1:0-1446 GCF_011386835.1 Chrysemys picta bellii | reverse complement strand
CGGCCGCCCAGCCAGGCAGAGGTACAGCTGCGGCAGCAAACAGGGCGGCTAACGGGAGTCTGAGAGGGAGTTCTCATTGGAGGAGAAGGTACCTGTATTTGCATCTGTCCTTGTTGTTCTTGTTTGTAGGGGCCGGCAGGGGCTGGGGGCTGGGAAGGACGCTGAGCCCTGAGTAGGGGGCGGAGCTTGGCTGATCAAGGGGCCCATAAAAGCGGCCGCCCAGCCAGGCAGCGGTACAGCTGCGGCAGCAAACAGGGCGGCTAACAGGGGAGTCTGAGCGGGAGTTCTCATTGGAGGAGAAGGTACCTGTATTTGCATCTGTCCTTGTTGTTCTTGTTTGTAGGGGCCGGCAGGGGCTGGTGCCTGGGAAGGACGCCGAGCCCTGAGTAGGGGGCGGAGCTTGGCTGATCAAGGGGCCCATAAAAGCGGCCGCCCAGCCAGGCAGCAGTACAGCTGCGGCAGCAAACAGGGCGGCTAACAGGGGAGTCTGAGCGGGAGTTCTCATTGGAGGAGAAGGTACCTGTATTTGCATCTGTCCTAGTTGTTCTTGTTTGTAGGGGCCGGCAGGGGCTGGGGGCTGGTACGGACGCCGAGCCCTGAGTAGGGGGCGGAGCTTGGCTGATCAAGGGGCCCATAAAAGCGGCCGCCCAGCCAGGCAGTGGTACAGCTGCGGCAGCAAACAGGGCGGCTAACAGGGGAGTCTGAGAGGGAGTTCTCATTGGAGGAGAAGGTACCTGTATTTGCATCTGTCCTTGTTGTTCTTGTTTGTAGGGGCCGGCAGGGGCTGGGGGCTGGGAAGGACGCCGAGCCCTGAGTAGGGGGCGGAGCTTGGCTGATCAAGGGGCCCATAAAAGCGGCCGCCCAGCCAGGCAGCGGTACAGCTGCGGCAGCAAACAGGGCGGCTAACAGGGGAGTCTGAGCGGGAGTTCTCATTGGAGGAGAAGGTACCTGTATTTGCATCTGTCCTAGTTGTTCTTGTTTGTAGGGGCCGGCAGGGGCTGGGGGCTGGGAAGGACGCCGAGCCCTGAGTAGGGGCCGGAGCTTGGCTGATCAAGGGGCCCATAAAAGCGGCCGCCCAGCCAGGCAGCAGTACAGCTGAGGCAGCAAACAGGGCGGCTAAAAGGGGAGTCTGAGCGGGAGTTCTCATTGGAGGAGAAGGTACCTGTATTTGCATCTGTCCTAGTTGTTCTTGTTTGTAGGGGCCGGCAGGGGCTGGGGGCTGGTACGGACGCCGAGCCCTGAGTAGGGGGCGGAGCTTGGCTGATGAAGGGGCCCATAAAAGCGGCCGCCCAGCCAGGCAGCGGTACAGCTGCGGCAGCAAACAGGGCGGCTAACAGGGGAGTCTGAGAGGGAGTTCTCATTGGAGGAGAAGGTACCTGTATTTGCATCTGTCCTTGTTGTTCTTGTTTGTAGGGGCCGGCAGGGGCTGGGGGCTGGGAAGGACGC
>NW_027060123.1:0-1447 GCF_011386835.1 Chrysemys picta bellii | reverse complement strand
GGGGCTGAACTGGCCCATATCATAACTAAGAGCAGCCTACAGGTTGCTCTAAATTATGCCAGTTAGCACAGTCCTCCATGCCGGTCAAGGATCACTGGAGAACAGAATGTTCTGGCCATAGCATGTCCTGCCTTAGCCTATCCCAGAATGCCTTAAACTAGTTTAGAGCTAGATATGCCAGTTTCATGCCATACACCATGGCTGCTCTCTGTTCCATTTGCGCTGCCAGATGAGTGTCAAGGGGACAGAACTTAGGGCCAGAATTTGGCCTGATTATTTAATTAATTTATTTTAAAATGTCAGTATAAATATGGATAACTTGAGGGTGCTTCTTGTTAATAAAACTTTAAATTGTTAGTGCCATCTGGGTTTTCTACTGGCCAAATATAGCTTTGCTATCATTACACACATTCTAAAAAATTATTATTAAACACATTTATTACGGTAGTGCCTAAGCACCAACCAAGACTGGGGTCCCATAGTTCTAGACACTGTACAAACACAGTAGTAAATGGTCCCCACTCTGAAGAACTTACACTGCACCTGTTCTGTCTATTTAGATTGTAAGAGAAAGAGGAATAACACGGCAGCATGACTAATGTATAACAAATGTGACAACGTTCCTCCTCTATCTTGGTGGGTCCTGCGCTTATTGGCAGATTTTCTTGCCTCAGAGATTCACCATGTGGGTTGGGGAACAGCCCAGAGACCTTCCCCTCTGGGAGGGCCCACAATCCAGGTCAATTGGGAGGTTTGGGGGAACCCAGGCCCACCCTCTACTCCGGGTTCCAGCCTAGGGCCCTGTGGACTGCAGTTGTCTATAGTGCCTCCTGTAACAGCTGCATGACAGCTACAACTCCCTGGGCTACTTCCCCATGGCCTCCTCCAAATGCCTTCCTTATTCTCACCACAGGACCTTCCTCCTGGTGTCTGATAGCGCTTGTGCTCCTCAGTCCTCCAGCAGCTCACCCTCTCAGCTTCTTGCACCTCTTGCTTCCAGCTCCTCACACTCACACCACAAACTGAAGTGAGCTCCTTTTAAAAACCCAGGTGCCCTAATTAGCCTGCCTGCCTGCCTTAACTGGTTCTAGCAGGTTCCTGGTTACTCTAGTGCAGCCCCTGCTCTGGTCACTCAGGGAACAGAAAACTACTCATCCAGTGACCAGTATATTTGCCCTCTACCAGACTCCTGTACCCCACTGGTCTGGGTCTGTCACACAAAGCAGAGTGAATAAGCATCATGTTAGTACCATGATTTGGGGGGGGCGTAAGGTGGGGGAGGAAGGTTAGTTAGAAGGGGATACACTAAATAGAAAGCTAGAGGAAGGGAGTGGTGACACCGACTGGTGGGGTTAGAGAGAATTGGGCAGGGAATGAAAGATAAAGGTAAAAGGGCAAGTGGGGAGTAAGGCTAAGGTGAGGACCCTGTGAGGGAGAGGCCAGGAGG
>NW_027060122.1:0-1450 GCF_011386835.1 Chrysemys picta bellii | reverse complement strand
GTTATTTTCTGAGTCTTTGGCTAGCTACTCTTCAAATTCTGTTTTGGCCTCCCTAATTATATTTTTACACTTCACTTGGCAGTTTATGCTCCTTTCTATTTTTCTCACTAGGATTTAAGTTCTACTTTTTGCAGAATGTCTTTTTGCCTCTAACTGCTTCTTTTATTTTGTTGTTTATCCACAGTGGCACCTTTGGGTAGAGAAGGGAGATGAGGAAGGTGAGGTAATATCTTTTATTAGACCAACTTTTGAGCCAAGCTTGTCTCTCTCACCAATAGAAGCTGGTCCAATAAAAGATGTTACTTCACCCACCTTGTCACTCTAATATCCTGGAACCGACGTGGCTACAACTACACTGGGTAGATAAGGCATTTTTTAAATGACAGAATTCTATCAGTCAATGTGGGAATGGCTTTATCAGAAATCTACAAGCTTACAAATGGAATTCCGCAAGCGAGTATTATCAGTCCTACTTTGTTTTCCATTATGATAAATGACCTCCCAGAAAGCGTTCAGACAGAAATAGGCATTTCCCTTTTTACAGACAAGTAGGCTATATAGACTAAGGAGAAATGACAAAGTAGCCATAGAAAACAACAAATGAGGCACTCCAGAGAATTTCCAAGTGGGGAAATGATTGGGTATTTAAATTCTCACTTGCTAAACTAAGGGAAGGAAGGAAGAAGGAAAATTAGGGAAGACTGGAACTTATTTCTTCATGATGAAAAAATTCAGATAGTTCCAAAGTTTGTTACTAGGAGTAGTGTTTGATAATAAATTAGCTTGGAAAGGTTACACACATAATATCATACAAAAGCATAAAAGCAGGGTAAACTTACTTAAAAGTGTAGCTGAAAACAAATGAGGTGCAGATACGAAGGTATTGACGATAACGTGTAGAGCACTGAGAAGATCAGCGTTAGACTATGGAGGCCAAGTTTTTTATCCAGCCTCAACAACAACTCTTAGAAACCTGGAACTGCTCCAGCCCCAAGCTCTGCAATTGACATTAGTGCAATAACAGCACCAGCAGTGTGTGTGCTGTGAGTAGCCACTGGAGAAGCACCGATAAATCTAAGGATGAAACTATGAGATCTAACCTTTTGGGCAAACGTAAAAGGGAATCATGAAAACAGAAGTAAACAAGAGACTTATGAGGATTGCCGGGAGCTTAGTAGACAAAACTATATGGATTGCCACAGACTTCCTCATACTAGCAGGGTCAAAAAAATGTGTAAAGGAGATATGTAGAAAAGAAAACTTGAGAACACTAAAAGTTACAGATGGACAGTTATTCCCCCATTTGTGGATTTGGAATTGTATGAAAAAGCTGAGGGAAGGATAAAACCGCACATTATGACTAAAGAAATATCTGAATTTATTGATGACAAATGGGGCCAGCTTTGTCAAGTCTACAAAGATAGATCAAAAGCTGGCAGCAAGGGAGAGT
>NW_027060121.1:0-1451 GCF_011386835.1 Chrysemys picta bellii | reverse complement strand
TACTCCGACTGGTAAGAATTTATGCCTTATTTTCAGTCTAAATTTGTTTAGCTTCAACTTCCAGCCATTGGCTCTACTAGATTGAAAGGCTCATTACTAAATATTTGTTCCCCATGTACATACTTCTAGACTAATCAAGTCACCTCTTAACCTTGTCTTTAAGAGAAATAGATCGGCTCAAGAGTTCAATCACTATAAGGCAGGGGTGGGCAAACTTTTTGACCTGAGGGCCACATTGGGGTTCCAAAACTGTATGGCGGGCCAGGTATGGAAGGCTGTGCCTCCCCAAACAGCCTGGCCCTCACCCTCATCTGCCCCCTCCCACTTCCTGCCCTCTGACTGCTCCCCTCAGAACTCCCAACCCATCCAACCCTCCCCCGCTCCCTGTCCCCTTACTGCCCCGACCCATATCCACACCCCCGCCCCCTGACAGGCCCCCCGGGACTCCCACGCCTATCCAGTCACCCCCTGCTCCCTGTCCCCTGACTCTCCCCCAGGACCCTCTGCCCCTCATCCAACCCCCCAGCTCCCCGCCCCCTTACCATGCCGCTCAGAGCACCAGGACTGGCAGCCGTGCCGCCAGGCCGGA
Source organism: Chrysemys picta bellii (assembly GCF_011386835.1). Lineage (NCBI taxonomy): Eukaryota > Metazoa > Chordata > Testudines > Emydidae > Chrysemys > Chrysemys picta. Next base: position 862 of record NW_027060121.1, on the reverse strand, counting down.
GCCAGCCACACCACAGCGCAGTCTAGAGAACTGGGGCAGGCTGCAGCTCTCGCAGCCATACCGCCCAGCAGGAGCTCACAGCCCCGCCGCCTAAAGTGCTGGTGGCACAGCAAGCTGAGGTTGTGGGGGAGGGCTCAAGAGCCAGGCAGTATGATCCCACGGGCCAGATGTGGCCCACGGGCCATGGTTTGCCCACCTCTGCTATAAGGCATGTTTTCCAATCCTTTAATCATTTTCACGGTTCTTCTCTGAACCCTCTCTAATTAATCAACATTCTTCTTGAATTGTGGGCACCAGTATTGGAAACAGAATTCCAACAGCTGTTGCACCAGTGACAAAGAGAGGAAAATAACCTCTCTACGCCTACTCGAGATTCCCCAGTTTATGCATTCCAGGACCCCATTGGCCCTTTTGGCTACAGTGTCACACTGGAAGCTCATGATCAGCTGTATCCATCACAACCCCAAAATCTTTTTTAGAGTCACTGCTGTCCAGGATAGAAAACCCCCTTTTGTAAGTATGGCCACACTCTGTTCCTAGATGTATACATCTGCATTTAACTGTATTAAAATTTATATTGTTTGCCTGAACCAAGGTTACAAGTGATCCAGATCACTCACTCTGAATCAGTGACCTCTCCTCATTATTTAGTACTCTCCAATTTTCGTGTCAGCTGCAAACTATCAGTGATGATTTTGATTTTTCTTACAGGTCACTGATAAAAATGTTCAATAGTGTAGGGGCAAGAACTAATCCTGGTGGAACTCCACTGAAAACACACCTGCTCAACGATGATCCCCCATTTAAAGATACATTCTGAGACCTATCAGTTAGTTTTATATTGGTCTAGCTTTTAATGTTA
>NW_027060120.1:0-1453 GCF_011386835.1 Chrysemys picta bellii | reverse complement strand
CGGAGACGTGGAGTACGTACAGCGCCGCGAGCTATTCCCCTTGGAGAGGTGGAGTACATACAGCGCCGCGAGCTGCTCCCCTCGGAGAGGTGGAGTACATACAGCGCCGCGAGCTATTCCCCGCGGAGAGGCGGAGTACGTACAGCGCCGCGAGCTGTTCCCCTAGGAGAGGTGGAGTACATACAGCGCCGCGAGTTATTCCCCGCGGAGAGGTGGAGTACGTACAGCGCCGCGAGCTGTTCCCCTCGGAGAGGTGGAGTACATACAGCGCCGCGAGCTATTCCCCGCGGAGAGGCGGAGTACGTACAGCGCCGCGAGCTGTTCCCCTAGGAGAGGTGGAGTACATACAGCGCCGCGAGTTATTCCCCACGGAGAGGTGGAGTACATACAGCGCCGCGAGCTGTTCCCCTCGGAGAGGTGGAGTACACACAGCGCCGCTAGCTGTTCCCCTCGGAGAGGTGGAGTACGTGCAGCGCCGCGAGCTGTTCCCCTCGGAGAGGTGGAGTACATACAGCACCGCGAGCTATTCCCCTCGGAGAGGCGGAGTACATACAGCACTGCGAGCTATTCCCCTCGGAGAGGCGGAGTACATACAGTGCCGCGAGCTGTTCCCCTCGGAGAGGTGGAGTACATACAACGCCGCTAGCTGTTCCCCTCGGAGACGAGGAGTACATACAACGCCGCTAGCTGTTCCCCTCGGAGACGAGGAGTACATACAGCGCCGCGAGCTATTCCCCTCGGAGAGGTGGAGCACGTACAGCGCCGCGAGCTGTTCCCCTCGGAGAGGCGGAGTACGTACAGCACCGCGAGCTATTCCCCTCGGAGACGTGGAGTACGTACAGCGCCGCGAGCTATTCCCCTTGGAGAGGTGGAGTACATACAGCGCCGCGAGCTGCTCCCCTCGGAGAGGTGGAGCACGTACAGCGCCGCGAGCTGTTCCCCTCGGAGAGGCGGAGTACGTACAGCGCCGCGAGTTGTTCCCCTCGGAGAGGCGGAGTACGTCCAGCACCGCGAGCTGTTCCCCTCGGAGAGGTGGAGTACATACAGCGCCGCGAGCTATTCCCCGCGGAGAGGTGGAGTACATACAGTGCGGCGAGCTATTCCCCTCGGAGAGGTGGAGTACATACAGCGCTGCGAGCTATTCCCCGCGGAGAGGGGGAGTACGTGCAGCGCCGCGAGCTATTCCCCTCGGATAGGTGGAGTACATACAGCGCTGCGAGCTATTCCCCGCTGAGAGGTGGAGTACGTACAGCGCCGCGAGCTGTTCCCCTCGGAGAGGCGGAGTACGTACAGCACCGCGAGCTGTTCCCCTCGGAGAGGCGGAGTACGTACAGCACCGCGAGCTATTCCCCTCGGAGAGGTGGAGTACATACAGCGCCGCGAGCTATTCCCCGCGGAGAGGTGGAATACATACACCGCGGCGAGCTATTCCCCTCGGAGAGGTGGAGTACAT
>NW_027060119.1:0-1453 GCF_011386835.1 Chrysemys picta bellii | reverse complement strand
CCTTGATCAGCCAAGCTCCGCCCCTACTCAGGGCTCTCGGCGTCCTTCCCAGCACCCAGCCCCTGCCGGCCCCTACAAACCAACACACGAGAACACACAAGACCAACAAGGACAGATGCAAATACAGGTACCTTCTCCTCCAATGAGAACTCCCTCTCAAACTCCCCTGTTTGCCGCCGCTGCTCGCAGCTGTACCGCTGCCTGGCTGGGCGGCCGCTTTTATGGGCCCCTTGATCAGCCAAGCCCCGCCCCCTACTCAGGGCTCGGCGTCCTTCCCAGCACCCAGCCCCTGCCGGCCCCTACAAACCAACACACGAGAACACACAAGACCAACAAGGACACATGCAAATACAGGTACCTTCTCCTCCAATGAGAACTCCCTCTCAAACTCCCCTGTTAGCAGCCGCTGCTCACACCTGTACCGCTGCCTGGCTGGGCGGCCGCTTTTATGGGCCCCTTGATCAGCCAAGCCCCGCCCCCTACTCAGGGCTCGGCGTCCTTCCCAGCACCCAGCCCCTGCCGGCCCCTACAAACCAACACACGAGAACACACAAGACCAACAAGGACACATGCAAATACAGGTACCTTCTCCTCCAATAAGAAATCCCTCTCAAACTCCCCTGTTAGCCGCCGCTGCTCGCAGCTGTACCGCTGCCTGGCTGGGCGGCCGCTTTTATGGGCCCCTTGATCAGCCAAGCCCCGCCCGCTACTCAGGGCTCGGAGTCCTTCCCAGCACCCAGCCCCTGCCGGCCCCTACAAACCAACACACGAGAACAACAAGGACACATGCAAATACAGGTACCTTCTCCTCCAATAAGAAATCCCTCTCAAACTCCCCTGTTAGCCGCCGCTGCTCGCAGCTGTACCGCTGCCTGGCTGGGCGGCCGCTTTTATGGGCCCCTTGATCAGCCAAGCCCCGCCCCCTACTCAGGGCTCGGAGTCCTTCCCAGCACCCAGCCCCTGCCGGCCCCTACAAACCAACACACGAGAACAACAAGGACAGATGCAAATACAGGTACCTTCTCCTCCAATGAGAACTCCCTCTCAAACTCCCCTGTTAGCCGCCCTGTTTGCTGCCGCTGCTCGCAGCTGTACCGCTGCCTGGCTGGGCTGCCGCTTTTATGTGCCCCTTGATCAGCCAAGCTCCGCCCCCTACTCAGGGCTCTCGGCGTCCTTCCCAGCACCCAGCCCCTGCCGGCCCCTACAAACCAACACACGAGAACACACAAGACCAAAAAGGACAGATGCAAATACAGGTACCTTCTCCTCCAATGAGAACTCCCTCTCAAACTCCCCTGTTAGCCGCCGCTGCTCGCAGCTGTACCGCTGCCTGGCTGGGCGGCCGCTTTTATGGGCCCCTTGATCAGCCAAGCCCCGCCCCCTACTCAGGGCTCGGCGTCCTTCCCAGCACCCAGCCCCTGCCGGCCCCTACAAACCAACACACAAGAACACA
>NW_027060118.1:0-1454 GCF_011386835.1 Chrysemys picta bellii | reverse complement strand
GACAGATATAGCAAACACCCTCTCTGCCATCTCCTTGCACCCTGAGTCCTGGTACAAATTTGGGTACACTTCCAGGGGACAACAGTTGTGTTTCACCAGAGTCCCCAGGGTTTTCATAATGCACCTGCAATTGGGTCCACTCCTGTGGTTAAGATGTGGGGGGAAATGGACACCCAAAGCCCAAAAGAGGTTGCGGTCACCTAGGGACCATAGGGGGCGGTAGCACCACTGAGCAGATGTTACAGATCATCCAAGATACCACGCTTGAGGCTGGCAGAGGCAAGGCCCAGCTGGTACAGCAAGAGGTAAAAGACTCAGGGGTCATATCGGGAAAGGAGGGACAAACCCCAGATGCACAACGGGTGGAACTGACTGGAAAATGTCCTGCCCCCATGTGACGGAGCAGGGAGCAGGGCAGATTTGACCTGGGAATGTTGCAGGGGGGTTGCAGTGGGGATGTGGGACTTCCCTTGAAGGAAGCTACCTGAGCTGTAACCTGAGCCAGGAACGGGGGTGGGGAGAATTAACACCTTCTGCCCGGGAGACTGAACAAAGGAGAGGAGCAGCGGGAGGAGTTGGGAGTTTAGTTTCGGTTTGGGCTGGGTGGTGCAACGCAGGGAACCCCAAGCTGGGGTCTAAGCTCCCTGAACCTCCCAGAGGGACCTAATTGAGGGGGTCTGGTCGTACCTACACGCTCTGCTTGAGACTGTGTTCCTGTCCTTAAATAAACCTTCTGCTTTACTGGCTGGTTGAGAGTCGCAGTGAATCTCGGGAAGAGGGGTGCAGGGCCCTAACTCCCCCACACTCCGCAACACCCACTCATGTGGCACCCTTAAGAGCCCTTTTGGGAACCTGAACCTCTCGAGAGATGTTACCGAAATGTCACCCACTGGGTTTTCTCCTAAAGAAAGGGCAGCAGTGGGGGCCTGATCAGGCAAAGGCATCACTGACCCTGAAAGAGGATTTGGCCCAGCTCCCGGCCCCATATATCCAAAGGTGGGAGAACCATCCACCCCGCAACTGCCTAGTACTGACGTAGCGCTGGGAGCAGCGCTGTTACAGCAGCAAAGCACCGGGAAGTTACAAATCGTGGCCTATGGGTCCAAAACACGGAATTACCCTGAGCAAAATGTCACCCCCTGCGAGAAAAAGAAAGAGTCCTGGGCCTTGGTGTGGGGCTTGCAGCGCTGGGGGTATATCACTGGAGGATCTAAAGTCATAGTACAGACAGTACGTTCCCCCCTGAAATACAGAATACCAGAAAGGCGCAGGAGAGGCAGGTATCTAACCCTAGGCTGGCACAATGGCCTCTGGCCCTTGTCAATGGAGGGAGAACCGTAGGAAAGGGAAAGGTGCTATCCCCTGCACCATGTGGCCTTGCAGTGCATAATTCCCTCTGGGAGTGGAGGCCCAGGGGGTCCAGAGTGAGGGGACTCCCTGAGGAGGCCCACAGC
>NW_027060117.1:0-1455 GCF_011386835.1 Chrysemys picta bellii | reverse complement strand
TTCTCTCTCTCTCTCTCTCCTCTTGTGTGTTGGCCAACTTTCTCACTCTTTCCTCTCCTGTCCTCGTGCCGTCTCCCTTCATAGGACACAGGCAGGGGTGCTAGGTGTGCATCCCCACAGGCCAGGTCTTGGGAGCCATGGAGAAGTAGGAGGGGACGGAAACCATGCAGGGCTGTAACTGTCGGTGTTAACTTGGTCTCTGTTCATCGAGTGGGGCTGATGTAGATGGGATTGGAGAGGGAGGCCAGGATGAGGGCAAGATTTGAAGCACAAATAGAGCTTTAAGTAGTGATGGCTCATGCTTGGCTTTTGCAGCTGCGCTTCCAGAGGAATTTTCCAAGAGCCCTATCCTGAGGAGAAAGTGGCAGAAGTGGACATGAGCAGACTGGACATCCTTATAAGCAGATATGAACAGTTCTCAGCTTTCTGACTCCCACATAATTGGCTGTGAGTAAGCGGTCAACGGTCTGAATTTCTCATCTGTGCTCGCTGTAGTATTCTTCACAGGCCGTGTGCTTTCTCGTTGGGTATGGGGCTCTGTGAGATTACGGCTGGGGAGGGGCCAGAGTCTGCTGTGCAGAGTGACTGTCGGGTGCCGTTGCAAGGGGTGCTTTTTGGTTCTAATGCTAAAGGTGTAATGGGAAGAGGTTTGAGGGAGGAGCCCCGCCGTGAGGGAGAGGCGAAAGGAAGAGCCTATGAGATGTTGCCGACAGAGATGGTAACGGATTTGTGTTTTCCCCTTGTGCTGGGTTTAGGACCGAGGGAAAAGAAGTCACGCCTCAGAGACTCAAGCCCTCATGTGATGGAAAGCAAGCCGGAGTGACGAGACCATGAGCATTGTTGATGTCACGCAAAAGCCGTCCAACTGGGAGGGGAACGGCCGCCACTCTCAGTGAGATAAGTGTCTGGTTTGGTGATTGTTGTGCTCATGGCCCACCTTTCTCCTGCTAGGGACGCCACGTTAGCTGGGGCTGGGTTTGAAGAAAATGTTCTTGACTAGCTGTGGTTATGAGGGGGACAAGGTCCCCATTTTCGGGGTCTGCTCATTTCTCTGGCCAGGAGCGGTGTCTCCTATGCAACGGAAGGTTGCATCTAGAAGGATGACTCCAGGTAGTGAGTTGCTTGCTTTCCTCCCATGTCTTTCTATCTGTCTGTCTCTCTCTCTTCTCTAGTGTGTTGGCCAACTTTCTCGCTGACTCTCCTCTCCTCTCCTCGTGCCGCCTCCCTTCGTAGGAAACGCGCAGGCATGCTAGGTGTGCATCCTAGCCAGGTCTCGGTAGCCATGGAGAAGTAGGAGCGGACGAAAACCATGAGGGGCAGTGGGCACTAAAGTGGAGCTGTAACTGTCAGTGTTACCTTGGTCTCTGTTCATCGAGTGGGGCTAATGTAGATGGGACTGGAGAGGGAGGCAGGGATGAGGGCAAGACTCGACGCCCCAATAGAGCTCTGTGTAGT
>NW_027060116.1:0-1455 GCF_011386835.1 Chrysemys picta bellii | reverse complement strand
AAGGACAGATGCAAATACAGGTACCTTCCCCTCCAATGGGAACTCCCTCTCAAACTCCCCTGTTAGCCGCCCTGTTTGCTGCCGCTGCTCGCAGCTGTACCGCTGCCTGGCTGGGCGGCGGCTTTTATGGGCCCCTTGATCAGCCAAGCTCCGCCCCCTACTCAGAGCTCGGCGTCCTTCCCAGCACCCAGCCCCTGCCGGCCCCTACAAACAAACACACAAGAACAACAAGGACAGATGCAAATACAGGTACCTTCCCCTCCAATGGGAACTCCCTCTCAAACTCCCCTGTTAGCCGGCCTGTTTGCTGCCGCTGCTCACCGCTGCCTGGCTGGGCGGCCGCTTTTATGGGCCCCTTGATCAGCCAAGCTCCGCCCCCTACTCAGGGCTCGGCGTCCTTCCCAGCACCCAGCCCCTGCCGGCCCCTACAAACAAACACACAAGAACAACAAGGACAGATGCAAATAAAGGTACCTTCCCCTCCAATGGGAACTCCCTCTCAAACTCCCCTGTTAGCCGGCCTGTTTGCTGCCGCTGCTCGCAGCTGTACCGCTGTCTGGCTGGGCGGCCGCTTTTATGGGCCCCTTGATCAGCCAAGCTCCGCCCCCTACTCAGGGCTCGGCGTCCTTCCCAGCACCCAGCCCCTACCTGGCCCTACAAACAAACACACAAGAACAACAAGGACAGATGCAAATACGGGTACCTTCCCCTCCAATGGGAACTCCCTCTCAAACTCCCCTGTTAGCCGCCCTGTTTGCTGCCGCTGCTCGCAGCTGTATCGCTGCCTGGCTGGGCGGCCGCTTTTATGGGCCCCTTGATCAGCCAAGCTCCGCCCCCTACTCAGGGCTCGGCGTCCTTCCCAGCCCCTGCCGACCCCTACAAACAAACACACAAGAACAACAAGGACAGATGCAAATACAGGTACCTTCCCCTCCAATGGGAACTCCCTCTCAAACTCCCCTGTTAGCCACCCTGTTTGCTGCCGCTGCTCACCGCTGCCTGGCTGGGCGGCCGCTTTTATGGGCCCCTTGATCAGCCAAGCTCCGCCCCCTACTCAGGGCTCGGCGTCCTTCCCAGCACCCAGCCCCTGCCGGCCCCTACAAACAAACACACAAGAACAACAAGGACAGATGCAAATACAGGTACCTTCCGCTCCAATGGGAACTCCCTCTCAAACTCCCCTGTTAGCCGCCCTGTTTGCTGCCGCTGCGTACCGCTGCCTGGCTGGGCGGCCGCTTTTATGGGCCCCTTGATCAGCCAAGCTCCGCCCCCTACTCAGGGCTCGGCGTCCTTCCCAGCAACTGCCGGCCCCTACAAACAAACACACAAGAACAACAAGGACAGATGCAAATACAGGTACCTTCCCCTCCAATGGGAACTCCCTCTCAAACTCCCCTGTTAGCCGCCCTGTTTGCTGCTGCTGCTCGCAGCTGTACGGCTGCCTGGCTGGGTGGC
>NW_027060115.1:0-1456 GCF_011386835.1 Chrysemys picta bellii | reverse complement strand
AGTTCTTGTATCTGCATAGCTGAGGGCCTGTAGTGTGTCTATATCATGATTCCCCTCTTTGCTTTCTGCACCTCTCACTGACAATGACTCACATTTACATGGCACCTTCATCCCCAGCTTGTCAGGGATCTGCTATGTTTTTATTTCATTTACAATAAAAGTAACGGAGAAAACAGAAATAAATCAATTCCACCATCTTGGAACATTCCTTTCCCTGCCCTTCGATTGCATCGGGGTGAGCAGCACACGGGCACGTCAAGCTCACAGTAAAGCGCCGTGACAGTCACTAATAGAGCAGGAGCCAAGGCTGGAGTTTCGGAATGAGTGTCCAGATTTACCAAATAGCTCAGCACCCAGCAGCTCCCATCGTTCTCAGCTGGGGTCCAAGCCCCCTGCACTATTCTCAGGGGATGGGGTGCAGTGGAACGCTCTATTGTTCTCGGGGCGGGTGCAAGGATGTTTCGCGCCCTAGGCAAAACTTCCACCTTGCACCCCCCCCAAGCTCTGTGGCAGCTCTCCACTCCGCCCTAAGGCGCCCATCCCTGCAGCAGCTCCCCACCCCCCCTCTGCCCTGAGGCGCCCGCCCCCCCCCTCCCCCCGTGGCAGCTCCCCCGGCCCGGGGAGCCGTGTGGCAGCTCCCCGCCCCAGCTCACCTCTGCTCTGCCTCCTCCCTGAGCACGCTGTTGCCGCTCCACTTCTCTCGCCTCCCTGGTGCCGCAAGCCCGGGAGGGAGAAAAGCAGAGCAGGGCGGCATGCTCAGGGGAGGAGGCAGAGAGGAGGCAGAGCAGAGGTGAGCCGGGGCGGGGAGTTCCCCTGCGTGCTGCCCCCCATTACTTGCTGCAGGCGGCCCTCCCCACGCCCCCCTGCCCCAGCTCCCTCCGCCTAAATGCCAACGATGACTGGGGCGGCCAAAGATCCGGCCTCCGTGGTCACCGCCGAAGGACCCGAAATGCTGCCCCCCAAATGCTAGTGCCCTAGGCGACCGCCTAGGTCGCCTAATGGGTTGCACTGGCCCTGATTGTTCCCAATGGGGGTGGGGTGAGGAAGATTCTCCATTGTTCTCAGTGGACACTGCTAGCACTATTGAAAAGCGGCCATAGAAGCTTAGGCAGCTAACGGGGTATCTTTCAGGTCTGCTGGGCACTCAAAGAATTACCATAAAGGACCCTAAGCTCCCAGGTGGATGAGGTGGACAAAGGGATGGGGCAGAGGCGTGGGTAAAGGCTCCTTACCTGGCATGTTCAAAAGCCCTCCCGGGGTCCTGTGTGCTTCAACCCCTCAGGGACAGGGACCCCATCAGGTGCAGGGGAAGAGGCTCGCCCCAGCGCTGCTGACTGGCCAGGCGCGTCCAAACACCACGGGCCCCTTCGTGCTGCGATGAAGGGATCAGCAGACAGCCAGGGCAGGCTGGGTGCGAGTGAGGGGGGGTGGGAACTGGCAGGTTTCCCCTGTCGGG
>NW_027060114.1:0-1456 GCF_011386835.1 Chrysemys picta bellii | reverse complement strand
AGACTTTAAAAAGACTTCCGCAAGTGGATCCGTATAAAGCACTCCTGGCATGTCTGTCAATGCTGCTTGCATCTGGACCATCTCCAGCAGAACTTCTGATGGGAAGATGACAAAGGACAACTTTTCCTGTGGCACCGATACAGCTGAAACCTAAGAGGCCCAACCTGAATGAATTGCAAAGACAAAATGCTGAAATAAAAATTTGGCAGCAACAAAACTTCACTGTTTGGCACAGAACAAAAGGTCTACCTGAATTGAGACCCGGGAACAAAGTTCGGCTCAAAAGCTCCTAGACATTTGTAACTGTTTAGCGCTTAGCAGAAACTCCTGGATCCTACCTAGTGGAGATTTCAAAAGGACTTTTTTGGAGAAATCAGATTAATCTTTAATATTTCCCAACACAACAAAGAAGATATGTAATCTTCAGGTAACTCTGTCAGGAAATGAACCCCCCCCCCCCCCCACCCAAAAAAAAAAAAGAACTCCATGCACAAACTTTACAGAACTGAGAAAGTGTTCTGGAAGACTGATCAGATGCCCTCAAAAGAAGTGATCTTTAGAATACCACTCAGGACTATTTAAATGCAATTGATGAAGAGACATAGTAGTGTCAACAGTTTTAAGGAACTGAAGTTTATTCTGAATTGTTGTGTTTACATACTTTGGTTTATTCGTTTTAATATTTTATTATAAAGGAAGGGAGATGGTTATAGAATTCCTGGTCCTCCACAGTTACCAGAGAGGAACGGGACGTGTTACAGTGGAGAGCTTAATAAACGTAGGATCTTCTGAGTTAGAGAGTTCTCTAGCTGCTGCTTAAAGCATGGCTCTGTGTTTGTGTCCTCACACTACATACAAATTTCAGCAGAGATCAGAGATCACCAGGTCTTCTAGCACTCGTAGGCAGATGAAGCTTACTAGGAGAGAAAAGGGAACCTAAAGATGATTAAAGAAACTTTGGAAAAGCAACACCCACAAAACTTCTAAAGACTCTGTGTCCAAAATCCATCCTTCCAAAACCTGAACTATCCAGTCCTCTAGGCCCTAAGACTCAAGTATTAAAACCATCAAGGGAAAAATTCTGAATACAGTGTGTAGAGTGCATTCCCACTCACACAGTTGCAATGGTTGGTACTGGTGCAGAGCCTAACCTGATTAGTGTTTGGCCCCCTCCTCCCCCTTGTGATACGAATCATCACTTGGAATGTTCAACCTGGATAGAATCTCAAAGCCTTACTCTTTTCAATAGCAGGGCACTATTAAATAATAACGTTTTTGTTTCAGTCCCAGTACTCACCCATAAATTAATCCAAGTGACAGAGGGCGTGATTCATCACCACGTTATGGCAGTGTTACACTGGTGTAACTAATGAAATTAATGCCATTATCCTGACATAAAATGGGATTAACATAGTGGTGAGTCCGTTAATGGAGTTACATTATCACAACATCATCC
>NW_027060113.1:0-1456 GCF_011386835.1 Chrysemys picta bellii | reverse complement strand
TGCTGCTGATAAGGTTTAAACCTTAAGTAAAACTGTGCCTATTAAGGTGTCTCTTTAGAAAAAAAAACTGGAAAATTAGTGGTTCAAAAGGTGTCGTTTTGCCAGAAGACTCAGGCCTGCATGTGTCTCTCAGTCTTCTATTTTCCTTGGAAGTGAGCGTCGATATCCAGAGTCCAAAGGTCATGTAAAATAAACTTTTTTTTAAACTTCACTTCCAGTATTTATTGGATTGGAAACATGTTAGACCCCTTCTTTTAAACTCTTTATGGGGCAATAGTTTTTTATATTTAGATTTCTGGCTATTGTATTTAGGGTGGGTTTTGTTTTTGTTTTTTTGGTTTTTTTTTTTAAATCTTTATCATTACCTTCCGGTTTGACTTAATCCAAAACATTTTGTAAATATTAAGAAATTGGCTCTGGAAAAAAAATGGGATTTACACTAATTGAATCTGAACATGCATTTATATAAATATTATTACAACATTCAGCAGAGATCCCGTAGCAAACCTAAACATCATTTTACAAATATAAAAGTTAACTTTGATCTGCTACAAAATGTAAGAATGATGGCTAAGAGTCCTCACTGTGTGGCTCCTATGGGAATTCATACCACAGCATTCCAATATATAAATAAAACAAATACGGAGATAACAAAATTGATAGGTTGCTTATTTATTTTGTACTGTTAAGGCATGCAGCTTATACAAAGATGCAAAAGCTGACAACCGTATACATTGAACATTGGGTTCTACAGCTGTTACCTATCAACTGTTCTGTGTGAAACATTGTTCATTTTTACCAATACTGTAATGTATATACTTGTACAGTCTTTTCCTTAACATAGTTTTTAAAGTTGTGTTCTACTTTTCATTAACCGATAATGGATATTAGTTCTTAGAGCTTTCTATGGCAAAAATAAAAGTTTTAATTCTAGAGATGTGCAGAATGTTTCTTTTCAAGGGCAATCCACTTTTCTGAGACACTTTGTGTTTCTCGGCGACCGGTTTGTGGACCAGCGCCCACCCCTGAGGTCTCCCTGACAATTTAGGAAGGCAGCAAACCAATTCCTGGGATCAAGAAGGTTGAGAAACACAGCTTTAGATGAGTGAATGTTGATAATTGTCTCCTGTAGGACTTTTTAAGGTAGCAGTGAATTCTCAACAAAATTTATGCAATTTAGAGGTTTCTTTTATTAAGCTAAATTAGTTGAACAACAGTGCATATTGTAAACTGCACCGTCTAAAAGTATTTTGAGCCAGTTTGTGTTCTGCTTGACTTCTAATTGGGTTGCACTGGTCTAGAAACGTATACTTCTTGTTGTCTTATTCAGCTGATGTATTTCAGTTAACTCCTGGTGCAGCGACTTCATATTTAATGAAGCTGCAAATAAATTAATCTCTAATTGGTTATGGTTTGGGATTTTTCCATCTGCAGTTCTTGAGATAATTGAATCTTT
>NW_027060112.1:0-1457 GCF_011386835.1 Chrysemys picta bellii | reverse complement strand
TAGTTTCAACAGCAGCCTTCTCGGCATATTACTATGGGCAGATGAAATTAGATGGGAGGCATATGCTTAGGTAAGGTTGAGCAGGGCCTCCCAGATGATTCAGGGGGCCTGGGGTCTTCAGCGGCCGGGACCCCCCGCCGCCAAATTGCCACCAAAGACCTGGCACTTCAGCAACGGGTCCCGGGACGGAAGGACCCCCGCCGCGCGTCTTCAGGGTACTTCAGTGGTGGGTCACGGGGCGGAAGGACCCCTGCCGCAGATCTTCAGGGCACTTCAGCGGCGGGTTCCAGGGCGGAAGGATCCCCCATCACCGAACTGACGACGATGACCCAGAGCGGAAGAAGCTCTGGGGGTCCGGGCCCCGCGAGAGTTTTCCGGGGCCCCGGAGCGAGTGAAGGACCCCGCTCCAGGGGCCCCAAAAAACTCTTGTGGGGGCCCATGCAGTGCCCGGGCTCTGGGGCAAATTGCCCCACTTGCCCCCCCATTTGGTTGGGGTGTAGGGTTGCAGATACAATAGAGAGAAGTCTCTCTGTCTGGATCTTCTTTGTTGGTGATCCCTCACTCAGTCGTAGTTAAAAAAGGGCAAAGCTCAGATATGTGGGGAATGGGGAATAGGGATCATAGATGTGGAGAGAGGCAGAGTCCTGGACAGGGCAGGAAGGTGGGAACTGATCTAAGGCAGAATCACAGATTAGACAATAGCAGGGAAAGAATAGGATTCTTACTATTAGAAAAGAGCGAGGAGAGAAAGAAGGGACAATCTGGCTAAGTGGGTGTTCCTAATCCGAGTCAGTCTAAGGACGTTAAGACCTGGCCAGCTCGGATTTCTTACAGAGTCAACCATCCTTAATCTTAAATCTCAAAAATTTCTGAAGGGGGTTCAAACTCTGTCCTGAGTTATCATCAAACCTAGAGAATGAGACCCAGTTTTTAACTATCTGCAGTCTTTCCCTTCCAAAGAAAACTGGGTCTAGTCCTTTAAACAGACAATCTGAGGACCCCAAATTCATGTCATGCCATCAAGCAGCATTAGAGAGATCCAATCACTCAGATTAGTGGTCAAATTATCCTCCGTGTCAAGAGTTAAAGGATGCTGGTTCTCAGTTAAACTCCTGCACAAATGCAGTTCACAACCTGAAACCAGCCAAGCAATATGACAAGAGCGTGTTATTGACGTCTGTCCTGTCTTTGGCACCTTCTTGGAAAGAGCCAGGACTCTAGGAGAGCAGCATTGTTAGGGGATCAAAGTGTTGAGTCACATTCTGCCAGGATTTGGCACCTTTGCATGGCTGAATGGGGTTATATGATGTAACTGAGGGCAGAATTTGGCACTTCCTCCCCTGATTTCCCTCCACTTACACATTTCCCCGTGTTCTCATTTTGTGCCTCCAGGAGGACATCGTGCTGTTGTCAGACCGAAAATGCAACACCAAGATTTTCCACCGGAACTGAGAAGT
>NW_027060111.1:0-1457 GCF_011386835.1 Chrysemys picta bellii | reverse complement strand
ACGTGACAAGCCATCGGCATTGATGACGGCTCCCTGCTCTGTGTTGCACACGGAACTGGAAAGGTTGGAGGGATAAGAACCACCTGGTCACCCTAGTGTTCTTCTCCTTGTTCCGTTGCATCCATTGAAGAGGGACATGGTCGGTCACGAGGACAAATCTGCGCCCGAGCAGGTAGTAGCGCAACGTTTCCATGGCCCATTTTACAGCGAGGCACTCTCTCTCCACCACAGCATATTTTTGTTCCCTCGGAAGGAGTTTCCTACTGAGGTAGAGAACTGGATGTTCCTCTTCCCCAACCATCTGTGATAGAACGGCCCCTAACCCTACTTCCGATGCAGCCGTCTGCAGGATAAATTCCTTGGTAAAATCTGGGGCTATCAGTACGGGGTTACTGCAGAGGGCAGTCTGTAGGTCTGTGAACGCTCTCTCTGCTCCGTCAGACCATCTCACCAGATCAGGTCCGTGGGCTTTCAGTAGGTCTGTCAGGGGGCTTGCCCTTGTGGCAAAGTGGGGGCTAAATCGTCGGTAATACCCCACCACACCTAGGAATGCCCGGACTTGTTTCTTGCGATGTGGTCGGGGCCAATTTTGGATGGCCTCTAACTTGTTCAGTTGGGGTTTTACCAAACCTTTTCCCACAATGTAGCCAAGATATTTGGCCTCCGTAAACCCTACAGCACACTTAGCAGGGTTAGCTGTAAGGCCAGCTCGCCTGAAGGTATCGAGGACTGCCTCCACCTTCGAGGTGGGTTTCCCAGTCTGGGGTATGAATGACCACATCGTCCAGGTAGGCAGCAGCATAATGATTATGGGGGTGTAGTAGCTTATCCATGAGGCGCTGAAAGGTAGCTGGGGCCCCATGTAGTCCAAAAGGGAGGACAGTGCGGCTTTAGCCTGTTCTGGTTTGACACATACACACACACCCCGCCCCACCCCGCCCCGCCCCACAAAAAGCTGCCATTTTGCAACGGTCATGGGCCGGCAGCAGCTATAATCAAACTTGGGACCTCTGGAGCTTCACACGTGAGCCTCTGCTGTAGGGTTCTCAACCTATTTCCCACTGGGGGCTGCATATGCTGCGTTCTGTGGGCTGTAGCTACACAAGATGTAATACCAGGGTCGTGATAGATATACCTGGGCGGGGGGGCGGGGGGTGAATGAGCCGGTTTCTGGCCAAGAGTCTGGATTGCTCTGGGCTGCTGATCCCGGCAAGGTCATTGTGAATCCCTGCGCTGAGTGCTGAAGGTGGCCTGCGAAAAGCATGTGTGGGGCGGGGGAGGGGTGTCTATGTTAATCCCGGCTGAAATAAATGGCCATGCCCTTGCTAGGGCAGCGCTTACAGTGCACCCCTCAGGGACCCGGCTCCATTTTGAACTCTTTTTGGCCAGGACTGTGGCCCCTGGCGACTCTGCCCACTTTAAGCCTGGCCTGAGCTGGGCCCACAGAACAGCTGCAG
>NW_027060110.1:0-1457 GCF_011386835.1 Chrysemys picta bellii | reverse complement strand
AGGAGGACGTCACGGCCAATGTGATGCGCCAGCTCCGTATCATGCGGCACTTGCGCCAGGTGCCCGAGGCGCTGCAGGGCCTGTGCCTCTGAGGCCATCAGCAACTCCCACTCTCTGCTGCAGGTACTGCTCTGGCTCTCTGTAAATGGGGAGCTAGTGGAAGGGGAAGTGGAGCCCCCTGGCACTCACAGAAACCCTCTCCCCTCTCTGTGGAGCAGGGTCCTTTCCTCTGCCCCCAAATTCCTTCATCTGGGACAGGAGCTCTTTCCCTCTCACCCATTCCCCTCCCCCCTTTCCTTGATCTACCCCCATCCCATTCCCCCTGCGCCCAGGCAGAGCTCTGCCTGCCCCATATGGTGCAGAAAGGCCTGTGATATGCAGGGGGTCAGATTAGATGCTCTAACTGTCTCTTCTGCCCATAAAGTCTACTCATTTCTGAGAAACCGAGTGTAGCATTGGGAGCAGCCTCTGCTGTTTTACTGTCTAGCCGGCTTGCTTCCTAGAATGAACACTCATTGAGCGGGGTGATCCACAGGGAGTAGCTCAAACCTCCAAAGGGTCTGGCCTGTGGCAGGACATTAGCACTGCAGGGGTGGGGTGGGTGTGGCAGTGACATCACAAAGGCCTTTTGCAGGACCTCAGCCTATTGGTCAAAGGTGCTGGGGAGGTGGTGACCTCACAGAGAGATGCTGACATCAGCCAGGCAGGACAGGGGCTCAGGACCAGGGAAACCTCTGAGTCCCCTGTGGCTTTCCTTCAGCAAGTCTCCTTCTCGAGGTCTCTCTTTGAGGACTGAGAGAGTATTAGGGGTCACGTACGTGAGCACCAGGAGGAACCTCTTTTGAGTTTTCTCCTTTCTTTTTCCTGATTTCACTAGAAAACAGATGTCCCTGTTTAGAAGGTAGGAGCCTCCGAGAGGTTTGGAACCTGTTCAGTCTGATCCATCTGTTCCACAAGTCCTTCAGTCCAATCCACTTCCCTAACTAATTTCCTTAATTTTTTAAAGTTAGCCCTTTTGAAAAAAAAAACCCTAGTCACAGATCTATTTTTGTTTACCCTTCCATTTAGTTTAAACTGAATTAGCTCATGATCGCTCAAACCAAGGCTGTCCCCTATAGGGTTACCATATTTCCACAAACAAAAAAGAGGACACTGGGGGGGGGAAGCCCCGCCCTAGCCCCTCCCCATCCACTCCCTCCCACTTCCCACCCCCTGACTGCTCCCCTCAGAACCCCAACCCCCCCTGCTTCTTGTCCCCTGACTGTCCCCTGCTGAGAACCCCCTACCCTAACTGCCCCCCCCAGGACCCTACCTGTCCCCTGACTGCCCTGACCCTTATCCACTCGCATGGGTGGCAGGGTTGTAGAAATTTTGGTGGTGCCCAGAACCCCCCACCCCACCTGCCTAAGGCTCTGGGAGGGGGGTTGGGTGTGGGGAGGAGGTCTGGGATGCAGGTC
>NW_027060109.1:0-1457 GCF_011386835.1 Chrysemys picta bellii | reverse complement strand
CCCTTCCACCTCACAGGAGAAGAGATTTGACCACCTCTCCTGTGGGCACTCTAGCCGCTGAAGTATGGGATATTCTGGTGTGGTTCTCCCTCAGTCTCCCCTGTTGCAGCTGTTCTACTTTGGACTCTGTGATTTATTATCCCCAACCTCCAGGAGACATAAAAGCCATTTTAACTATCTCTTCTGAGGTTCATGCTGCTTCAGGGATTTTGTCCCTAGTTGCCACTGATCCAAATAAGAATCACTTGTGTCAGCCACACACCATTCTACTGGGATCGGTGATAACACACCTCTTTCTCCACAGGTCGGCTTAATCCACTCAGCTCTGACAGAGTAGGAATAAATATTCTCTTGATCTTTTAGACATTAAATTAGATTCCCTGTCATCAGCTTTTCAGATATTTTGCTTGATATTTATTTTTGGCTTTTCTACTTCAGAATAAAACACAGTGGAAAAAGGTACATGATGCTACAGGATTGCTTGTGTTGATGGTATCTATTTGCAGAAAAACCAAATAGTGTAAGATAAATACCAGACAAAGAAAACCATAAAATATAATCTCTTGTTTTCTTATGTCTTATTTTGCCATCTCATTTATTTAGTCTCAAATGTGTTCTTTTGCATGATGAATTGTGGTGCTAGCTCAAAAATTCTAGAGCAGATCTGGTGCTGGAGTGACCATTTGAAGAACTGAAGTTCTCTATTTACACACAGAATGGGTACAGCATAAATTAAAGGCAACTCAAGATTCCAGTCTACAATAGCACATCTCCTCCTGACAGTCTGCAGGGCAAGGCTGATGCACACCAGCAGGTAAGAGGACCAGACGCAGAGTCCTCAGAAAACTTTCTGTCACACACCTGGTTGTGTGCCTGTTCTGGGGAGGAACATGATATTTCTGTCTCAGCTTAATATCACTTGTAACTCAGTACTCTCCGTTCTGTCATTGACACTGGGGATCAAGCCCAGGACCTCAGGATCTAAAAAAATGAACTACCTGGTTTAAAATGTCTGTGTGTGTTAGCTCTGTGTGGTCCAGCCTCTGGAGGGGGAGAGAGAACTATGAACTATGAAGTGTGAGCTTAGGTTACACGATCAAGCACCTTTATCAGCTCTATATTTAATAATACAAAAAAGAATCCAGCATTTACTACTGGGGGAGCTGGTCGTGTTCCCTGTGTTAGGTTACAGAGCACTTTCCATTCTCACAGCTCCTTGCATTCTTGTTTTCAAGAAGCGAAAACACCTCCATTGTTTGCAGCAAGTTTTTGAAATTCAGTTGGGAGAAAGCCCTCAGACTTGAAGAGCGTTTTTGGTTTTGTTGTTTTTTGTTTTGACCCCATGAAATTCTATTCAGGTTTAGCTGAGTTATAGCTTTTGACAACCACTGTCACCCCTTTCTTGCTTCAGTTGTGAGCAAAATTTGAGCTTCCTGTCAGTATAACACCTGTATTCT
>NW_027060108.1:0-1459 GCF_011386835.1 Chrysemys picta bellii | reverse complement strand
ACACACTATTGTAACAATCTTTGGACAAAATATGCCTTGTGAGGTAGCATTTGAAACTCAATGATCAATATTATTTTGGTGAAATGGCTGTAGCAACAGTCTGTGTAAAGTTACGAAATTCCACCTATAGGGTATTAAAAGCACAAGTTCCAATTCACATAGCCTGATTAGGTGGAACTGGTCAAGAACACCTGTCCTAAAGAAAGGGATGTGCGTTTGCCTCAATTTGCATTTTAGCTGTAAACAGATTCCACAGAGGACAAGAGGGGGAAGAAAGAAGCAATATACACAGATGAACAGAAACAGCACAAAGCCTCCTTCTTCCACCAAACTCCATGTCTCCATGCTCTCAGCAAAAAAGAACTTTACCTAAGGTGAACACTCAGGAAAATGTTTTTCAAATGGTGACCGAGCTATAAAAGTGAAGGGCAAAAACACCCAAGTTCTCTCTCCCTCCCCATCTCCCTTTCACCTAAGATGATCAGAGAAACAGCTGCTGGACCCTGGAAGCAGATCCTGGCCTGAGAGTTTGGGCAGCAATATTACTGGAACCTGTGGGAAGGGACTTCACAAGCCTAGTTTGTTAAGTTTAGAAAGCATTTTATCTTTATTTTTTCTTGTAACCATTTCTTCTTTAATGCCTTATTACTTTTGTTCACGTAAAACCTCTCTATGTAGTTAAATAAACTTGTTTTATTCTTGAACCAAAACTAATCCAGGGCTAGTCTTCACTTACCGGCTGGTCCGGAGGCACGCAATCGATGTTCTGTGATCGATTTATCGCGTCTGGTTAAGACGCGATAAATCGATCCCGGAAGTGCCCACAATCGGCGCCGGTACTCCAGCTCTCCGAGAGGAGTATGCAGCGTCGACGGGGGGAGACTTCCGGCCGCGTCTGGACCCCGGTAAGTCCGGACTAAGGTACTTCGAATTCAGCTACGTTATTAACGTAGCTGAATTTGCGTACCTTAGTCCGAAGTCCGGACTAAGTGGGGACCAGCCCCCAGTGTTGTGAA
The DNA here is from genome assembly GCF_011386835.1 of Chrysemys picta bellii. Taxonomy (NCBI): domain Eukaryota; kingdom Metazoa; phylum Chordata; order Testudines; family Emydidae; genus Chrysemys; species Chrysemys picta. The sequence goes on along the minus strand of NW_027060108.1, from coordinate 443 downwards.
CTGTAAATGGAATTATCCACAAGGTGGCAGATTTTTGTATATTGACCTCCTAGAGGTACAACAGACCTAATCTATCTGGCCTGTCCAGGAGAGGGATGGACAGTGCACAACACGTTTCTGGGGTAAAATTCAGGACAGGGAGTGTGTTGGGGTCACCCTGCATGTGGTAGCCCAGGTCTGATGGAAGCCAAAGTGTGACTGGTGAGTGCTGACAAGCTCTGGGATCAGAGTCGTAGCCACACACAGACACTTGGGGGGGAAAGGGGGGAGCATCACGCTGACAGGCTGTTTGTGAGCTACCCAAGTCAGAGCTATAACAGAGAAGCACGGTGAGGCACCCCCCTCGTTGCAGGTCAGGTGACATAGCCCCACACTGGTCAGGATTACAGCCTGGAACATCATACCTGAGCCACAGCAAGAGCCCCCCGAGCTGCTGTAGTGTT
>NW_027060107.1:0-1463 GCF_011386835.1 Chrysemys picta bellii | reverse complement strand
ACTCAAAAAAGTGAACAATGTTAGGAACAACTAAGAAAGGGATAGGTAATAAGACAGAAAATATTACAATGCCACTATATAAATCACTGGTACGCCCACATCTTGAATACTGCGTGCAGTTCTGGTCATCCCATCTCAAAAAAATACATTAGATTGGAAAAAGTACAGAAAAGGTCAACAAAAATTATTAAGGGTATAGAACAGCTTTCATATGAGGAGAGATTAAAAAACGGTCTGTTCAGTTTAGAAAAGAGACGAGTAAGGGGGCATATGATAGAATTCTATAAAAGTGGTTTAGAGACAGTGATAAGGGAAGTGTTATTTACCCTTTCCCAAAACACAAGAACCAGGGGTTACCAGGTAAATGATTAGACAGCAGGTTTAACCCAAACAAAAGGAAGTACTTCTTCGACCAATACAGAGTCAACCTGTGGAACTTGTTGCCATGGGATGTTGTGAAGGCCAAAAATATAACTGGGGTCAAAAAAGAGCTAGATCAGTTCCTGGAGGACAGGTCCATCCGTGGCCATGATGGTCAGGGATTCAATCCCATGCTCTGGGAGTCCCTAAACCTCTGACTGCCAGAAGCTGGGACTGGACGGGGATGGGTCACTGGATACTTGACGTGTTCTGTTCATTCCCACTAAAGCCTCTGGCACTGACCCCTGTTGGAAGACAGACACTGGACTAGCTGGCCCACTGGTCTGGCTGTTCCTATGTTCTTAAGCCCCAGATCACCCACTGACACTTCCCTACAGAGCCCTGCAGCCTTCAAGCAGGACCAGGAGCCCCTCACACTTAAGATGATAGCTCGTCATCTTAACACAGTCTCCAGTACCCCACAGTCAGCACTGCCTGACGTGAGCCTGTGCGGAATGACAACGGGTTCCAACTGGCTCAGGCCAGATCCTCTGAAAGGTGCAGTTCACCACTGCTAGGGGCTGTAACAACTTGTATTCTCTGTGGATTGACCCACAGGGGACTTTTAACTAACATCGCCAGTGGGTTACACAGCTAGTTGCAAAGAATCAAATCTAGTTCAACACGTCCTTGACTCTGATTTACTGTCAGCAGGAAGGAAGATCTCTGCACCTCTCCTCATTTTCTAATCTCTCCGGCTTGCCCTTTCATGAGGTGAGCAGAGTTACATTACTATTATTATTATTATGGGTGATGTTACAATAGAACTGAAGGCCCTGTTGAGCTCGACGGTGCAGAGACACATGGCACAAGGCCTGAAGGGCTAAATAGATAAGACAAAGGGTGGGAGGAAGGAAGTATCATTCTTCTTGGAGTAGTGTCCCTGTGCATGCTTCACTGCAGGTGTATTCGTGTCCCCTACGCCTCTGATCAGAGATTTTAGGAGCCGTGTCCGTTCAGCCCCCACAGACGCTGTCCCTGTCTCGTGCCCTGCAATAGGGCTATAGAGCGTTGCACGGACAAACTGCCCTCAGCTCCTTCTC
>NW_027060106.1:0-1464 GCF_011386835.1 Chrysemys picta bellii | reverse complement strand
GCCTATGCATGGACTCTCATCCTACAATCCAGCCCCTCAACAGATACATCCCAGCTTCTGACTGTGAGCCATTCAGCTACAATGGGAAGGCCTAGATGCTGTAAGTGAATTAACATGTAATGATAGATAGACAGATAGATACATAGTATAAGCTATTCTTTCTACCATCTGCCGTACGGATTTGCTCTGTAGGGCTTGCTGTCCCTGTTACTCATGGGTATTTATGTTGCAGAGCCCCACATGAGAGAGGGAAGGATTTCAGGCCCAAGGCCCAAGTGGGGCAGGAAGAAGCACACGCTCACCTCAGTTGCCTTCTTTGCTGAGGTAAGTTTTGTTGACTTGTTGAACTGAGATTGCAGAGCGTTGCTCAGTCCCATATTCTCACAACTGGCAGTGCCCCATATATATGTCTGGGGCACCTTGCATCCTCATTTCTTGACCTGTAAGTGGGGTGGCCTGGGGTTTATGTAAAAGGCAGGGATTGTGTTGAAACCATAATCATCCAGATACTTCTGAGGAAATCCCTCTGGAACAGTGGAAATAGCGCAGCATTCGGCCATCAGTCCCTCGGTAATTTCCCAGATTGTGACTGCGTTTGATTTCCCGTGAGACGTCTTGAAAACTGCTCTCTTTGTTGAGAGGCTGAACCTCTGAAAGTTCGCCCTGGAGAATGTAAGCATTGACAGGAAAGCCGTTGTGTTGATTCCCTAGGGCGCACTGTCCAGCACGCCGGCAGACAGACCCAGATCAGAAGGCCTGGACTTGGTACGTGAACGTAAGTAATATCCTTAGGTTAGTGCAGTGAGGAAGCAGAGGTCCCAGGGTGTGGGTTAAGGAGATGGCAATGGGGACGCAGAGGCCCTGTCATGGCACCAATGGGGTCTAATTTGTACTGTGTGCTTTGGTCATCCACTGTGTGATCATCCTCTTCTGTAATGGGCGCCATCGGCCTGTTGTAATGGCTCCAACACCACCCTCCTCCCAGCCTCAGGAGAGGGAGGTGTTCCCAAGGGAGAGGGGGCATGGCTGCGGCATCCCCGAGGCTTCTCTGCTTTATGCTGGGGGCTGGCCCAGTGGCCAGATGACCTCCAAGTTGGTGGGGGTGGTGCACAAAAGCGGCTTTCAGGCACATTCCCACGCAGCTGCCAGGATCTGCACTGAGCCTAGGATCTGCAGAACCATATCACAGTGTGCAGTCCAACTGCAGGATTTGACTAGTAGCCTTTTAAAAAAAAAAGTTTTGAGGTGCAGAAGGACAAGGAAAAATGTGACACCCTGTCCCAGACCCTGAGCTATTTCTGTAGTACAGGGGTCCCTTTACGAACACAGCAGCCATCTCCATACAGCAGCTAACAACAAAAAAAGCTTCCATGATCCTTAAATCCTGACCCTGTCCCTCTTCCATCCTGCGCTGTCCTTTATTACACAAAGGCCTTGTCTACACTTACGTCAGCACGTAGGGTG
>NW_027060105.1:0-1464 GCF_011386835.1 Chrysemys picta bellii | reverse complement strand
TGCAAACTGAATCATAACTGTAACCTACACTGCCCATCTAGCTGCAGTAGTGATAGTGTGGGATTAGGAGCACTAGTGTTGCTAAGAAATGTGACCCCATGCTTTCTTATCCTGCATTTAAGATATTAGCAGAGCTTCATTTAGACAGCTAGAGGAGAAGTCCTTCTGCATTTTTTTGTTCTAATTTCCCCCATCTCTGGTGGATTCCACAGCTAGATCTTGGCTCCATGGATGCAGAAGACACAAAATGAGGACCCATAATAAACATAAAACAACTGGGAGAAAGATGGAAGATCTCCCCCATAGCATTCAATAGAAACTCAGATTCTCAGGAAAGTTTGCAGGTCTAGAGGCTGTAGGCCAACTCCTTAACTGGTGTAAATCAACACAGCTACAAGGAAGTCAACAGAGCGACACTGGTTTACAGCAGCTGAGATTCTGGTCATATAAATGGAGAACATTACAGCTAATCTATCTGTATGCCTATGCTTTCTAAATGTGTTTGTGATTATAGAAAGGATATAGAGAATACAATGCTGACCCTTACCTCTGTCCATTACCTCCTGCTCACTCACAAATTTATTCATGTTTAATACTTCCTTCAGTCCGACCTCCAAAGAGCTCCCGTACTGATAGGCAGCTGGCCTCTCAGTCAGTCATGTCCAGGATAGCCAGTTAAGATTATGCAAGCACTATTATGACATCCATGTGACTGTGGCACACCACATAAACTGCTGCTGACCAGGTATGTGCTGTAATTACATGGTCAAAGTTATTTAGGCTCCTAACTCGCACTGAAATCAATAGATGTTAGGAACCTTAATACATTTCAATATCTGGGCCCATACATGTAAGCAGTCCAATAGGTGGCTAAATTTGCTCCAGTGTCAAATTTCTCATTCTCTCGCCGTCATTTTGAATTTTGATTCGGTCCCTCTCTCAGTTTGCCATACTTTCCACTATCGGTTTAATCTGAAAATCTGCTCCTGGTTGAAATTATATAAAATAAAAGCACCAAAGCAAGAAAGAGAAGAAACGGCCTTGGAGAATGCACAGTGACACTTGAGTGTGGTTGGTTGGCAGGTTTCCTTTGCTTTTTAATTTGGTTGATCAAAAAGCCAGATGAAACTTTGCATTGGCAGTTGTGCCTTTAATATTGTCTCCTTGAGAAACTGTCAGCTTTCCTGAACTCCTTTATGCCTTAGATTTTTTTCTCATGGGTGGCTACCGACCAATTCTCTGAGTATGTTAAAGTCTGCTTTTTCTAGTCCTTCTTCTATCATTCTCACTCCTTCCTTTCCTTAGAATCATGAAATCTATCATTCATGATCACTTTCACCCAAATCACCTTCCACCTTCACAACCAGCTCCTCCCTGTTGGTCAGAATCAAGTCTAAAATGGCTGTCCCCCTGGTTACTTCCTCCATTTTCTGAAACAAAGCATTGTCCCCAGTATATTCCAGG
>NW_027060104.1:0-1464 GCF_011386835.1 Chrysemys picta bellii | reverse complement strand
ATGGAAACTTTTTAAAGAGACTCAAATTAAATGTATACCCCAAATTTAAAAAATATAGTAAAAGAGGACCAAAAAAGTGCCACCATAGTTAAACAACAGAGTAAAAGATGTGTTTAGAGGCAAAAATTGGAAGTTAAATCCTATTAAGAAAAACAGAAAGAAGCATAAACTCCTGGCAAGTCAAGTGTAAAAGTATAATTAGGCCAAAAAGAATTTGAAGAGCACTAGCCAAAGACTCAAAAATTAACAGCAAAAAGTTTGTTAAGTACATCAGAAGTAGGATGTCTGCCAAACCATCAGTGGGGGCCACCAGACAGCTGAGGTGCCAAAGGAGCACTCTAGGAAGACAAGGCTGCTGCACAGAAGCTAAATTAATTCTTTGCATCAGTTGTCTCTGCAGAGAATGTGAGGGAGATGCCTACACCTGAGCCATTCTTTTTAGGTGACAAATCTGAGAAACTGTCCCAGTAGAGGAGGTTTTGGAACAAACTGATAAATTAAACAGGGATAAGTCACCAGGACCAGATGCTAGTCATCGAAGAGTTCTGAAGGAACTCAGATATGAAATTGCAGAACTAGTAATCCTGGTATGCAAACTATCATTTAAATCAGCCTCGGTACCAGATGACTGGAAGATAGCTAATGTGATACTGATTTTTTTAAAAAGGCAATCCTGACACAGGCCAGTAAGCCTGACTAAAGAACCTGGCAAATTGGTTGAAACTGTAGTAAACAAAAGAATTATCAGACACATACTGTGGGTGTCCCTAATCCTTTGATGGCTAGAAGCTGAGACTGGTCAACAGAGGATGTCTCACTCAATAATTTTCCCTGTTCTGTTCACTCCCTGTGAAACATATGGTACCAGCCACTGTTGGAAAACAGGATACTGGGCTAGATGGACCATTGGTCTGATCCAGTATGGATAATTCTTATATTCTCCTGTACGCAATTCCACATATGTGCAAAGATACTGAGACCTCGATCCACAAAAAGATATAGGTACCTAACTCTCACGTTAGGTGCCTAAGTCCTACTTTTTGGTGTCACTGAGATTCATAGATTCTCAGGCCAGAGTGGACCACTATGATCATCTAGCCTGACCTCCTACATAACACTAGCCATAGAACTTCCTTAACATAATTCCTAGAGCATACATTTTAGAGAAGCATCAAATATTGATTTTAAAATTATCAGTGATGGAGAATCCACCATGACCCTTGGTAAATGTTTCAATGATTAATTACTCTCACCATTAAAAATTTACACCTTATTTCCAGATTCTCAAAATCCCTGCTAAGTTGCCCTCTAACCCCAGAGATGCCTAAATTTCCACCATTAAAGTCCCCAAGGTGCCTAAGATTCTGCCTCTGAGGCAGCAGTGCGCATGCTCCTGAAAGCTAGCACCTATCTGATGCCTAAGCCACAGCAGGATCCTCAAACCAAGTGAATCTAGATGTAGAC
>NW_027060103.1:0-1464 GCF_011386835.1 Chrysemys picta bellii | reverse complement strand
CCTTATGACACCCTTTTAGATACCTGAAGACTGCTATCATGTCCCTTCTCAGTCTTCTCTTTTCCAAACTAAACAAACCCAATTCTTTCAGCCTTCCTTCATAGGTCATGTTCTCTAGGCCTTTAATCATTCTTGTTGCTCTTCTCTGGACCCTCTCCAATTTCTCCACATCTTTCTTGAAATGCGGTGCCCAGAACTGGACACAATACTCCAATTGGGGCCTAACCAGCACAGAGTAGAGCGGAAGAATGACTTCTCGTGTCTTGCTCACAGCACACCTATTAATGCATCCCAGAATCATGTTTGTTTTTTTTGCAAAAGCATCACATTGTTGACTCATATTTAGCTTGTGGTCCACTATAGCTCCTAGATCCCTTTCTGCCATACTCCTTCCTAGACAGTCTCTTCCCATTCTGTATGTATGAAACTGATTGTTCCTTCCTAAGTGAAGTACTTTGCATTTGTCTTTATTAAACTTCATCCTGTTTACCTCAGACCATTTCTCCAACTTGTCCAGATCATTTTGAATTTTGACCCTATCCTCCAAAGCAGTTGCAATCCCTCCCAGTTTGGTATCATCTGCAAACTTAATAAGCATACTTTCTATGCCAATATCTAAGTCGTTGATGAAGATATTGAACAGAGCCGGTCCCAAAACAGACCCCTGCGGAACCCCACTCGTTATACCTTTCCAGCAGGATTGGGAATCATTAATAACTACCCTCTGAGTACGGTTATCCAGCCAGTTATACCCCCACCTTATAGTAGCCCCATCTAAGTTATATTTGCCTAGTTTATCGATAAGATTATCATGTGAGACCGTATCAAATGCCTTACTAAAGTCTAGGTATACCACATCCACCGCTTCTCCCTTATTCACAAGACTCGTCATCCTATCAAAGAAAGCTATCAGATTGCTTTGAAATGATTTGTTCTTTATAAATCCATGCTGGCTATTCCCTATCACCTTACCACCTTCCAAGTGTTTGCAGATGATTTCCTTAATTACTTGCTCCATTATTTTCCCTGGCACAGGGATACCTCCCTCAGTGGTTTGAGCATTGGCCTGCTAAACCCACGGTTGTGAGTTTAATCCTTGAGGGGGCCATTTAGGGAACTAGAGTTTTAAAAAAAACTGTCTGGGGTGTTGTCCCCCTTTGAGCAGGGGGTTGGACTAGATGATCTCCTGAGGTCCCTTCCAACCCTGATATTCTATGACTCCACAGAAGTTAAACTAACTGGTCTGTAGTTTCTTGGGTTGTTTTTATTTCCCTTTTTGTAGATGGGCACTATGTTTGCCCTTTTCCAGTCTTCTGGAATCTCTCCTGTCTCCCATGATTTTCCAAAGATAATAGCTAGAGGCTCAGATACCTCCGCTGTTACCTCCTTGAATATTCTAGGATGCATTTCATCAGGCCCTGGTGACTTGCAGGCATCTAACTTTTCTAAGAGATTTTTAACTTG
>NW_027060102.1:0-1464 GCF_011386835.1 Chrysemys picta bellii | reverse complement strand
AGGAACAGTATGATTCCATTGTCTAAATATCATTCAAATTACCATTGCCACAGTAGGTCTCTTGCAAAGTATGAATAGTCGGAAAACAGCCTGAGGACTGTAACTGTATAACATCTGGCTTCTTGGAGCATGTCAGTCCCAGTAGCAAGAGCTTTAGCTTTTTGAATTTTATTTTTGTCATGTACTGTTGGTATATCTTGATTTATTGTATCTACCTTTGTCAGAGATACCAAGTTTCTATTGTTATCCTTCGGCAACACATCTATACTTTGATATGTCAATGCAATATTTTCCATTCAATGTATATGCTAGACAACAGTGGGTTTGTAAATGAGCATGTAGTGCCCCATTTTGAAGTAAAGGTTTCTCTGTATTGATGTTCTCTATATGCTCCCGCTACAAGAAGTAGTACTGTAGGAATTTGCCATATATTAGACTACATGTGCTTCTGGGCATTATCTAGCTGAGCTTTATAAACATTTTTGCATTTGGTTTTTAAAGTCAAATATAGAAAACATGCACTCCCTAGACCAGTGCTTCCCAAAGTTGGGCCGCCGCTTGTTCAGGGAAAGCCCCTGGCAGGCCGGGCCGGTTTGTTTACCTGCCGCATCTGCAGGTTCGGCCAATCATGGCTCCCACTGGCTGCGGTTCGCCGCTCCAGACCAATGGGGGCTGCGGGAAGCAGCGCGGGCCGAGGGATGTGCTTTGAGAAGCACTGCCCTAGACAATGGTAGGCTGCAATACAGGCAGATGTGTGGTTTGTTTTTATTATTGTTTTACATCAGCAAGTGGAGGTAAAGTTTTATGGGATTGCTGGCTTCCTGAGTATATTAGGAGAACCATGTTATGTTGTGGCTTTAGGAGACAATACACATATGCTTCGTTCAAGCTGGCATATTTTGCCTGCAATGCCCGTCTAAATGGCCCAGAGAGGGCTACTGCAATATCAAGCTGTAATGACTTGGCCTGCCCCTTTAGGACCTGGAGTTAGGCCAGCCCCATACAATTAGCCTTGCCTGCTATAGCTTAGATGAGGTGTGGTGTATATTTAGTAGAAGCAGCTGGGTATGGAAGAGCTGATTCTCCTATTAAGAACAGTAGGAAGCTACAGAAGGGAGGGTGGTGAGTGAGACAGATAATTACAGAAACTACTGAGCATGAGTCGTTCCGGCAGGGAAGCCAGAATTTTTAGCTAAAATGCTCCAGGTAGGGAAGGCCTGGGAGAGAAGGGGAAAGATGTGGAGTATGGACTTGATGGGAATTGGAGACCTTTATGTGGGAATGATGTTATGTTAATAAATTGAGCCTGTAGGAGGGGTGTGATGCACTAGAGAAGAGTTTGTTTGGTAGTTTAATTTAAAGGGCCCTGAACTGAAGAGGGAAACTGAGGCAGGGTGCCTGCAGAGTGATTTGTGGCTATGAGAGGGCACTTGGGAGGTGTCTAGCCCATTTACACAGGGGGAT
>NW_027060101.1:0-1465 GCF_011386835.1 Chrysemys picta bellii | reverse complement strand
CCAGCTGACTTGTTCTTTAGCCTGTTCTTTCCCTGTTGGGGGGGGGTGGTCCTGCCCCTGGCTGTTAGCATTAATGGTGTTCAGCATCTGGTCACAATGAACTTTGATTGAAGTGACTGAAGCCAAACAGGCAGGAAATGCTCAGAGATGCTCAGAGGACGTCAGCCTGACAGATAAATACACTGCTAGGAGCTGGATTATACCATGTAATGGGTGGAGTTAAAATCTCATTGACACAGCTGTGAGGATGCACTCTTCATTTAAAACAGCTGGAAGCAACAGGTAAGGGGGCCTCGTGTAGAACAAGCCATGATGGCATGTGCTCAGAAACTAGCCCCAGGTGGGCAGAGGATGCCGCCGAGTGTCATTCTGAGCTGGTGCGTGTGTGACAGAGACAAGCCGGGCAGTGCAGCCAGGACACGGAGGCAGAGCAGGAAAGCCGAGCAGAGCCTGTGAGCATGGTGTGATCTTGGGAGGAGCATAGAGAGCTTTTGGGCCAGGTGCTGGCTAAAGAGGCTTGGAGCTGAGAGCAGGGAGGCTAATCCCTGCTGTTGGTTCCTGCTGTGTTTGGAGAAGCAGGACTCTGTATGTTCCTTGTCAATAAACAAGACATCAAAAAATTACCAGACTCCATTGCCAATTTCTGCTCCCCACTGGAACATCCCCAGGGCCCCAAACTTTGACTAGCCCCTTGGGTTGAAGAGGGACACCAATATCTTTATTGTGTGGTTTCGTTGCACGTCTATCTAATCTCAGTGGTTTATCAGCAACTAATTACTGTTGCAATGTTTTCTCATGTAATAACCATATTTATTAAAAACACAGAGGGCAGGTTTTTGAACCCAAACTCACCACTGCTAATACATGCAGAATTCAGATGTAAAGTCCTGGCTTTGAGTCATCCCCCATTTAAATGCTCAATGACAGTTGCTAGAAATCCAGTGTCATGATTCATTGATCACTAATGCCAAGGGGCAGTGGCAGGGCTGGGAGAAGCAGAGGTTAATGTGGGTCTAAAGTCGTAGTGAGTGACATGGCTTCCAGCGAGGCAGAGTGGAAGCGGGGCTCCAGTTATACACACCAATCACGCTTTTCGTGTCATTCGAATGCACCGGCGGGGTCGGCTCTCAGCGTTTATTCCAGGGGATTTACCGTGCAGAAGCCAACAGGGAAGCGGGTGAGCAGAGTAGAGGCATTGCAGGGACTGCACTGATTAGGTGGGGGATGGCGCGTTGTGTCTGATCTAATATTGTCTCCCCTTCTCAGCGGCGCCGGCTCCCAAGGAGGATGGGCTCCTCCTGCCGGACCCAGCACACATCTGTTGGCTTAACCAGGATGAGGGAAGACCTGCACTCCCCACTCTTACAGAACCCTGCCCAGTAGATGTAGCCTTTCCCATTGAGCAGGACATTCTGACACTTGTCGTACCACCAGCCTCCATAGCTACTTGCGCAATTCCCACTGG
>NW_027060100.1:0-1465 GCF_011386835.1 Chrysemys picta bellii | reverse complement strand
ATAGACTGGAGGACAAGTGCTAGTAATATAATAGGGCTCAGATTTTCCTAGATGTGATAGCTGATGGATTGCTTCACCAAGTAGTTGCTGAACCAACAAGAGGGGATGCCATTTTAGATTTGGTTTTGGTGAGTAGTGAGGATCTCTTAGAAGAAATGGTTGTAGGGGACAGATCTGTGACTAGAGGTTTTTTTTTTTTCAAAAGGGCTAACTTTAAAAAATTAAGGAAATTAGTTAGGGAAGTGGATTGGACTGAAGGACTTGTGGAACGGATGGATCAGACTGAACAGGTTCCAAACCTCTCGGAGGCGCCTACCTTCTAAACAGGGACGTCTGTTTTGTAGTAAAATCAGGAAAAAGAAAGGAGAAAACTCAAAAGAGGTTCCTCCTGGCGCTCACGTACGTGACCCCTAATACTCTCAGTCCTCAAAGAGAGACCTCGAGAAGGAGACTTGCTGAAGCAAAGCTACAGGGGACTCAGAGGTTTCCCTGGCCCTGCGCCCCTGTCCTGCCTGGCTGATGTCAGCATCTCTCAGTGAGGTCACCACCTCCCCTGCACCTTTGACCAATAGACTGAGGTCCTGCAAAAGGCCTTTGTGATGTCACTGCCACACCCACCCCTCCCCTGCAGTGTTAATGTCCAGCCACAGGGCAGACCCTTTGGAGGTTTGAGCTACTCCCTGTGGATCACCCCGCTCAATGAGTGTTCGTTCTAGGAAGCAAGCCGGCTAGACAGTAAAACAGCAGAGGCTGCTCCCAAAACTACACTTGGTTTCTCAGAAATGAGTAGACTTTATGGGCAGAAGAGACAGTTAGAGCATCTAATCTGACCCCCTGCATATCACAGGCCTTTCTGCACCATATGGGGCAGGCAGAGCTCTGCCTGGGCGCAGGGGGAATGGGATGGGGGTAGATCAAGGAAAGGGGGGAGGGGAATGGCTGTGAGGGAAAGAGCTCCTGTCCCAGATGAAGGAATTTGGGGGCAGAGGAAAGGACCCTGCTCCACAGAGAGGGGAGAGGATTTCTGTGAGTGCCAGGGAGCTCCATTTCCCCTTCCACTAGCTCCCCATTTACAGAGAGCCAGAGCAGTACCTGCAGCAGAGAGCGGGAGTTGCTGGTGGCCTCAGAGGCACAGGCCCTGCAGCGCCTCGAGCACCTGGTGCAAGTGCCGCATGATACGGAGCTGGCGCATCACATTGGCCGTGACGTCCTCCTGCTGCAAGGGAACGAGAACCTGTCTGAGACTCAGACGCCTCCGAGGAATCGGGGGATTAACGGCCCCTGGAACCAGCAGCATTTCCACCCAGCCCCTGCCCACCTCTGAGGGATGGATTCCCCCTCCTAACTCCCAGGATGGAGTCTTGTTGTCCTTCCTAGTGACCTCCAGTGGCAACCCCCCTCCTTGTACGGGGAGCTCCTGCCACTTCCCCCTCAGTGCCCTTGACAGCTGTTCCACCTCCAATCC
>NW_027060099.1:0-1465 GCF_011386835.1 Chrysemys picta bellii | reverse complement strand
GATGCATCCTAAAGTTACATTTGCCTTTTTTATGGCTGCATCACATGGGTGGCTCATAGTCATCTTGCAATGAACTAATATACTCAGGTCTTTCTCCTCCTCTGTCATGTCCAACTGATAAGACCCCACTTTATAGCAGAAATTCTTGTTATTAATCACTGAATACATGACCCTTCACTTTGTACTATCAACATTTCAACCCATTTCTATTACTCCCGGACTCTAGGTCATCCAATTCTTCCTGTATAACACAACAATCCTTCTCTACATTGACAATGTCTCCTACATTTGTGCTATCAGCAAGTTTCATTAACTCACTCCTACTTTTTGAAAATATAATGATCCCAAGACTGATCTTTGAGACGCTCCATTATTAATCTTCCTCCAGCCCAACAGTTCTCCCTTCAGCACAACCTGTTGTGATCTCCCATTGGACAGTTCATTATCCGCCTTCTAGTTCTTGTATTCATCTCCATATTCCCCAACTTAACTAGTAATTTCACATGTGCTACCATGTCAGATGACTCACTGAAGTCCAGATAGATTAGATCTGCTGAATTTCCCTTGGCTAAGAACTCAGTTATTTTATCAAAGAAAGGTATCTGGTTAGTCTGGCACGATCTACCTTTGGTAAATCCATGTTGCATTTTTCATTTACCTCCATGTCTTTAATAATTCTTTTCTTCAAAATTTGTTTAAAAGCCCTGCATTCTAGTGAGTTCAGATGAAGGGGTCTGTAGTTGTCTGGATCATTTTTTTGCCCTTTCTTAAATATAGGTATGATGATAAGGTACTGCCCCCAATTTGATAGATTTATTAAAAATCCTTCTTAACTCCTTTTTAAAAAACTTACACACACTCACACACACTCAGCCTGCTCCTGCTCCCACTGAAATGAATGACAGCAAGACTGGACCCCGAACCAGACATAACAAAATAGTGAGATACAATAATAGAGTAAATATGAATGTACAAATGTAGGGCTGGACTAGGGCTTTATGGAAGTTGGTTGCAACCTTCGTCCTGAACACACTAGGTGACACTCCCCTGTCCTGCCTGCTGTCGTAGGGATGAGCAGGAGGAGGGCCTGGCTATGCCTGCTTACCGAGAGGTATTTGATAGTCCAGGGAATGGTGGTGGCAGACATTTCTATGGGAGCAGAAGCAGCAAAAGAACTCCACTGAATTGCAAGGTAACATCAAACAGTGAGCAGCACAGTCACTGTCCCATCTTTTCCACAGGAAGGGCACCAAAGGCAAGAGATAGTTCAGTGATTCTCCAACGTTTGTACTGGTGACCCCTTTCACACAGCAAGCCTCTGAGTGCAACCCCCCTTATACATTAAAAACACTTTGTTATATATTTAACACCATTATAAATGCTGGAGGCAAAGCGGGGTTTGGGGTGGAGGCTGACAGCTCATGACCCCCCATATAATATCCTCACGACCCCGTGAGGGGTCCAG
>NW_027060098.1:0-1466 GCF_011386835.1 Chrysemys picta bellii | reverse complement strand
CATGAAGGGGAGCCAAGCACCGACCGACACTCGTTCCATCTGTGTGAGCTCTGGGGGGAGGAAATAAGGCCTGACTGGAAAGATCTGTATCACTCCCGGGGTTGGCATTCAGGGAGGGCAAGATTTCTAAGCATAAGCAAGGGATCCACAAGCAACTTCGCTTGGGTTAGCCCTGAGGGTCGTACTGGTGACCCCTTTCACACAGCAAAGCCTATCAGTGCAACCCCCCTTATCAATTAACCTGGTCCCATCCTGGGAGAGTTCCACTTACCTGAGCTATCCACTGGCATGGAGATGCAGCGGCTCAGCAGTGGCACTGCAGAGGGCTCCAGGGACCCCAGCTTGAGCTGATCAGCTGTGAGGGTGACACACACATCCCATTACACTGGCACAGCGAGCACACGGGGTCCAGAGCCTCCCCTGCCCTGGGTTGGCCCCTACAGCCAGGCCAGCTCCAGGGGCAGGACTGGTGACGAGAGCCACTCCACAGCTGTCGTGGCATATGGAAGGTGTGGACCAGTTCCGTGCAAGGGGAGTGCCCAGGCCTCCACCCCGCTCCCTGCAGCACAGCATCCCATACTGAGCCCTTCTGCACCCTTGACTTCTTTCACCCCTGTCCGGTCCATGCCCAGCTCAGTTGTTCTGAGGGGGAGCACAGCTGCTGCGTTCCCCTCCCTGAGCCAGGGCAACCCTTACCCAGGTCCTTGGCGCTGGCATCTGGCTGTCTCCAGAGCTCTCCTTGCGGTGGTCGATGGAGGAGACGCTGATGACGCGCTTGCTGTGTCTGACAGGGCTGGTGCGGGAGGCATGGCTGGGCTGCGGGAAGAGCCGCAGCGGCTGCATCTCCTCCATGACAGAGTTGGCATCAGCACCAGGCCAGGCTGGGCAGTGCCAGCCTGGGGACCAGCCACACCCACCACTCAAGGCCAACAGGGGCCATTCAGAGCATCTCATCTGACCACCCCTATCACACAGGGGGCAACACCTCCCCCAGCGAGTCCTGCCCCCACCCCAGAGCAGAGCTGAGGCAGAGGGACGGGGACGGGCACAGGGACGGGGATGGGCACAGGGACGGCTTGGCTCTGCTCACTTGGCTGATGGCCCAGGAGGGAACATGCTCCACGCCAGCAGCCGCATGGCTTATGTGAGGGAGACCCGTGTCCATGGAGCTGCGTAACGTGGGAGGGGCCAGATGTGCCACTGTAGACAAGGAGAGCACAGAGCCCAGCTGAGCCCAGAGCGCCAGGTGCTGCTGCCACACGACGGCCCCGCAAAGCTTGCTCTCGGCTCCTGGCTCCCTGGCAGCCGGGGAGAGGGGGTCACAGTGCTGGCCCAGTGACCCATCTAAACGCTGGGCTGGTTCCTCTGGCATCAGAGGATGGACCCGGCTGTTCCCACAAGCCTTGGCTCCACCCCGAGCCAGGTGCTCCACCCAGCAAGGCAGGGAACGCTGCTCCAGCAGCCAA
>NW_027060097.1:0-1469 GCF_011386835.1 Chrysemys picta bellii | reverse complement strand
TAAACAATGGGATTGTGTGTGTAGTTGAAGCCTTCTCTTTCACATTATGCATTTTATCCCAGAATACTAGTGATATATTGAACAAACAGAATACTGACAATTAAACATTGTATAAACCGTGTCCAAATATACCCACCCTGTTTAAAAATAACCAGTCATCAACAGGACTTAATTTTATTTGGAACCTACCCTATGAGCTGGGTAGCAAAGCTTCTTCATGAATATATGAGAGTCCCCAGAGTTACTGTAGCTCACATTCCTAGTAGTTCTAATCCTGTAAACATTTCTGATTTAAGAACACCACTAAGCACTTTTTTCATTTCTTCCATGCAAGGATCCATAGACAATTTATATCCATTCACCATTTAAGCATCATAAACACCCTTATGAGGAAGGCATAATTCCACTTATTTTGCCAAGAGGCTAAACCAAGGCAAAGAAGGGCAGATCCTCAGCTGATGTAAATTACCATAGCTCCATTGATGTTAATGACAATTTACACCAGCTGAAGATTTGCCCAGTGACAAAGTAAATCCGTGACAGGGAACACAAGAGTCCTAGTTCCAATTCCCTGCTTTCACCACTAAATTGTCTCCTTATGTTTTCCTCAGTGAAGACTGCAAAGCCTTTGGAAAAAACTTGAGATCCATGGTGTTTACAATGAAAAGTCTCAAAGAGGTTGTTTTGTTTTGTTTTTTAATTAGTATGATAATACATTGGCCTGAGGAATAGCTGCAGACATTCTTTATACATTCTCTTTAACTAAAAATAATAAAAAGGTCTCGCGCTCCCAAAAATTGAATAGAAAAAAAACCAGTGTTTTTATTTACAAAACTTCTGGCTCACTATACCCCCCACACTGAAATTCCTATGAGACACAATAAAGATGCAAACAGTCATCTGAATTCCTAGCTCAGAGAGCTAAAGGAGAGGGATGATATCATGGCTCCACTGAAGACCATGGCAAAACTCCCACTGACTTCAACAGAGTCAGGATTTCATCCAAGATATTTACTTGAATTCCTGTAGGTTATAGCTAATTACATTCATTGTAAAAGGGACAGAAGCTGCCAGTTTTAAAGTTTGAAGATATCCAGCCACTTATTCAACTGATTTTCAGCTGTCTTTTTAAACCTGATAAGATTTTCAGCCATGAATATTAAAATCCAAATCGAGCGTACCAATACTTTATTTGGGTCTATAACTTTCTAGGTGCTGCATCTAAGGGCTTGGCTACACTTGCAACTTAGAGCGCATTAAATCAGCCATCGGCACCCTAACTCCTGAGGTGTCCACACTGGCAAGGCACTTTGAGCGCCTGGACTCTGCGGCTAGAGCGCCCCTAGTAATCCACCTCCACGAGAAGCATAGAGCTTGCTGCGCCCCGGCTGAAACGCCCGGGTGTCAGTGTGGATGACATGTTGCATTATTGCGCTGTGATTGGCCTCCGGAAATGTCCCATAATCCCT
>NW_027060096.1:0-1470 GCF_011386835.1 Chrysemys picta bellii | reverse complement strand
ATTGCGTCCCGTTGGGACGCGACAATCGATCCCCGAATCGGCGCTCTTACTCCACCAGCGGAGGTGGTAGTAAGCGCCGCCGACAGAAAGCCACAGAAATCGATTTTGCCGCCGTCCTCACAACGGGGTAAGTCGGCTGCGATACGTCGAATTCAGCTACGCTATTCACGTAGCTGAATTTGCGTATCTTAAATCGACTCCCCCCTGTAGTGTAGATGTACAGGGAGTTAGGCACATAAATACCTGCAAAACTCTGGGCCCAACTGCCACTCAGAACTTCCCCTGAAGATGGTGGCCTCATTGGTTCTAACTGTCGACATTCCTATGCTGCTCATAGACATTGCGGATGCTCCATCCAGCTGGATGGTGTACACAATGATACCATCCAAATAGAAGAAACATCTGCTTAAGTCATTAATCTCTGAGAGGCAGCAGGGCCCTGGGTCATCCCAAAAAGCTGAACTGAACTATAATGACGCAGCCCAATAGTGAAGGTTATCTTTATGCAGAACTTCTGTAAGAGAACCTGGCAATATCCACTGGGCAAATCCAGAGTACTGGATTCCTGAGCACCTCCAAATTGGTCCAGAACATCATCAATCTGTAGGATTGGCGGTGTATGTTTTTTGTAACAGTATTTAGCTGTCTAACAATCCCACAAAAGCAGTGTACTTTATCTTCCCTTGTGACTAGAAAAACTGGTGATGTCCATGAGATGGCCAAATCACTCTCTTTTTGACCTGTAACAGGTTTTCTACTGTCTTGGCACAGCTGTGCAAGAGGGTCTCTGTTTATGGGGTGTATATCTCGATGTATCGATATAGTGCTGTCAAATGAGCCCATCCCAGCTTGGCGGTAAGTCCTATAATTAAGATGCCTTTGTAACTGGACAACAGGATATTCACATCCTCCAAGGGCACTGTTGTATCAGTCACAGAAGATGAAATTGATACATTGGTGTTAGTGTGTAATTCAGCACGATCTTCATCTCACCCTGATGTTTGATTACGCACATGGAATCGCCATCGGATTCCAGTCTACAAAAATCTACTCCCAAACTGGACCATATCAGTGACCACAAAGGGGTGTCCCCTGCTGAGGCCCCAATATGTACAGTGAGATCTGCCTTGCCTTTAACTGATAATTCTTGGCCCTCAGTTCCGTGGACAGGAAGCTGATGAGGATAGGTCAGGGGGATATTTGCTCAAAGTTCTCAAGCCACTAGAGAAACAGCAGCTCCCATAGCCACTAAACCAGGCAGCAGCTGTCTGATTCACAGTGACCCATACAACACCAGCAACAGAGGTAATGCTACTTCAGTAAATGGCCTTTGCTCTGCTTCAGTTAGTCCCTATTCTAGTCTGATTCACCAGACCGAGGCTAAAACGAAGTCCATCCTGTCGTGTGGACAGAATTGGATCTGAAATGGGCTCCCAGAGTTCATTTACTCAAGGCTGCAGGAATAAAAGC
>NW_027060095.1:0-1471 GCF_011386835.1 Chrysemys picta bellii | reverse complement strand
AGGGAGTTCTCATTGGAGGAGAAGGTACCTGCATTTGCATCTGTCCTTGTTGTTCTTGTGTGTTTGTTTGTAGGGGCCGGCAGGGGCTGGGTGCTGGGAAGGAAGCCGAGCCCTGAGTAGGGGGCGGAGCTTGGCTGATCAAGGGGTCCATTAAAGCGGCCGCCCAGCCAGGCAGCGGTACAGCTGCAGGCAGGGGCAGCAAACAGGGGAGTTTGAGAGGGAGTTCTCATTGGAGGAGAAGGTACCTTTATTTGCATCTGTCCTTGTTGTTCTTGTGTGTTTGTTTGTAGGGGCCGGCAGGGGCTGGGTGCTGGGAAGGACGCCGAGCCCTGAGTAGGGGACGGAGCTTGGCTGATCAAGGGGCCCATAAAAGCGGCTGCCCAGCCAGGCAGCGGTACAGCTGCGAGCAGCGGCAGCAAGCAAACAGGGCGGCTAACAGGGGAGTTTGAGAGGGAGTTCTCATTGGAGGAGAAGGTACCTGTATTTGCATCTGTAATTGTTGTTCTTGTTTGTTTGTTTGTAGGGGCCGGCAGGGGCTGGGTGCTGGGAAGGACGCCGAGCCCTGAGTAGGGGGCGGAGCTTGGCTAATCAAGGGGCCCATAAAAGCGGCCGCCCAGCCAGGCAGCGGTACAGCTGCGAGCAGCGGCAACAAACAGGGGAGTTTGAGAGGGAGTTCTCATTGGAGGAGAAGGAACCTTTATTTGCATCTGTCCTTGTTGTTCTTGTGTGTTTGTTTGTAGGGGCCGGCAGGGGCTGGGTGCTGGAAAGGACGCCGAGCCCTGAGTAGGGGGCGGAGCTTGGCTGATCAAGGGGCTCATAAAAGCGGCCGCCCAGCCAGGCAGCGGTACATCTGCGAGCAGCGGCAGCAAGCAAACAGGGCGGCTAACAGGGGAGTTTGAGAGGGAGTTCTCATTGGAGGAGAAGGTACCTGTATTTGCATCTGTCTTTGTTGTTCTTGTGTGTTTGTTTGTAGGGGCCGGCAGGGGCTGGGTGCTGGGAAGGACGCCGAGCCCTAAGTAGGGGGCGGAGCTTGGCTGATCAAGGGGCCCATAAAAGCGGCCGCCCAGCCAGGTAGCGGTAAAGCGGCGAGCAGCGGCAGCAAACAGGGGAGTTTGAGAGGGAGTTCTCATTGGAGGAGAAGGTACCTGTATTTGCATCTGTCCTTGTTGTTCTTGTGTGTTTGTTTGTAGGGGCCGGCAGGGGCTGGGTGCTGGGAAGGACGCCGAGCCCTGAGTAGGGGGCGGAGCTTGGCTGATCAAGGGGCCCATAAAAGCCGCCGCCCAGCCAGGCAGCGGTACAGCTGTGAGCAGCGGCAGCAAACAGGGGAGTTTGAGAGGGAGTTCTCATTGGAGGAGAAGGTACCTGTATTTGCATCTGTCCTTGTTGTTCTTGTGTGTTTGTTTGTAGGGGCCGGCAGGGGCTGGGTGCTGGGAAGGACGCCGAGCCCTGAGTAGGGGGCGGAGCTTGGCTG
>NW_027060094.1:0-1472 GCF_011386835.1 Chrysemys picta bellii | reverse complement strand
AATCGGGCTCTGGCTTGGGGGGGGGGGTTAGTGGGGGGGGGGAAATCAGGCAGGGCCCATCCTGGGTCCCTCCCCCTCTCGGTGGGTTTGTTTGAGGGGCCTGTACCCCGTTCCTTGTGGCTGGGAACTAACCCCCCTGTCCCTGTCGCCCCCCCCACCCCCCCAGGTTCAAGAGGAAATACCGGCTGAAGTACGTGGAGAAGAGGGCCTTCCGCGAAGTCACGTGAGTGGGGTTGTGGGGGGACCCATGGGCTGGGGCGCTGGGTGGGGGTGGAGATGGGGGCAGGGCTGCCCCTCTCTTTGGGCTTACCCCGTTCTGGGGATAAAGGCTTCGGTCTCTGGGATTTCACCAGCAGCAGAGTCCCTGAATGCCCCGTTCCTGCCCCCCCCGGCTGCGCCCCCTAACCGCCCTCTGCTTTGCATTGCAGGTTGTAGGCCTGACCCCCTCGGCTCCTCGCTGCACCCGGTTGTACCAACGATCTCATTAAAGCCCTGGGCAATTCCCGTCGCTCCGGCTCCTCGTTGCCTGCCCGGGCCCCTAGCACCCCCCGCGTCCCGCCTCGACCCCCCTGCTGGGCACCTGCCGAGGGCTTGTGGCGTGAGGCTGGGGTCTTGGCGTTAATATGGGGGGGGGAATGTGGGGCAGCGGGTCCCTCCGGGGGGCTGGGGGCCGGCTGCCCGGTTTCGGCGTGGCTGCGATCCAGGGCTGGACGGCGGCTGCCCGCTGGCACCACGAGGCTGGCATTGGCAGGGCGCCAGTGCTGTGATTAGACGCGCCTGGTTTAGCAACATCTGGCTTCTGTTCAGGACAGAGTCTCTCCCCCCCCCAACTGTTGTGGAGGCCGCTTGGCTCACAGCTCCCACCGCGGCAGCTGCCCGTCAGCTCCTCTCTGCCCCTCCCGAGAGCTCGTGCCGGGGGAGGGAGTGGGGGCTGGGAGCCAGGACTCCTGGGTTCTCTCCCCGCCTCTGCCGCTGAGTGGACCATTCTGGCCCAGCCCCAGAGCTGCTGGAGGAACCCAGGAGTCCTGGCTCTCAGGGAGGCCCCCATCCTGCCATACACCCCGTCTGAAAGCCCAGAGACCCCTCGGCGTCTCCCCCGGGCTCCTGCTGAGGTCGGGGGGGGGACAGACGCTGACAGATCTGGGTTCCCGGCCGGATCCTCCTTGCGCCGCGTTGCTGCCCCTCCTTCCCCTGGGCCCTGCGGAGCCGTGGGGCGTGGCCCTGCCAGGAGCTGCTTGGCGGGGGTTAGCCGCTGAACTGCTGGGAGCCTCTTGTTTGTTGCAGAAGACCCTACAATAACAAACCACTGCCTGGCTCTGGGAGGGGAGTGGGGTCTAGTAGTTGGAGCAGGGAGGGGCTGGGAGCCAGGACTCCTGGGTTCTATCCCTGTCACATGTGACCACGTCCCCTCTCTCTGCCTCAGTTTCCCCCATCATGCTACCAGTCTGCTTCATGGACCCAGGGCCCTCCCC
>NW_027060093.1:0-1472 GCF_011386835.1 Chrysemys picta bellii | reverse complement strand
TTGCCCTAATACGTGGCCTCCAGAACAGCAGAGAGAGTTCTGCAGTGATAGCAAAGCAGCCACACAAGGGATTGCTTATGGAAAAGTTTTATTGTTAGTACTAAAATCAGATTGCTAAAAGCACTGGCAGTTGAGTCAGAGAACCACACTATGGGGAGGGTGGGCAGGTTGGCACAGCTGCTGAGCCTGTAAACTCAGGGCACTGGTTTCTGGGCAGCCCAGCTCAGGAGTGACTGACTGATGGACTCACTCCACACAACAGCTAAGTGTCTGCAGAGGTGAATTTCTGACAGAGCCACCGGGGCTGTCCTACCTTCTGATCCCCACCAGCGCTCAGGCATACGAGCGGGACAGCAAGGAAAAGCTTGCACGCCCGCTGCCGAGAGACTGCACATGTTTCTGGTAGCAAAGTTGATCCCTTATTCAGATATGCCACTGCCACCCTCCTCCTGAGTTACACGAGATAAAATGCTGCTGATCTGCAAAGCTCGGCCCTCCTGCAGAGCAAGGGTTAGAGACTCTGGACTCAGCCAGGGCAATAAAAACATTTGCAAACTCCTCTCTGTCCTCACTAACTTGGGCCAAACACAGCCTCTGAAGCCAGAGCCATCTCGTGGCAGCGGGCAGGGAGGCTGCAAAGGGCAGCTGAGAGCAGGGAGAGGGAATGAAGAGCTAGGGTCTTCCGAGGATTTTTAACCTGACCCTCAGGAAACTGTTTCAACCTCAGACTTCCCCTACTCGGTGCGTTTCCCACCTCCCTGCCCAGAGCTGCCAGCTCTCAGCTGCAGTCACCAGCGGGTGCCCCGGCAGCTTCAAAGGGGTTCGATACAAAGTCACCCAATTGCTGTGTTCTGGAGTCGCATTTAAAAAGGAATAAAACCCCATAACCGAGCAGGGAGGCTGACGCCATGGCATCACCTTCTCCATTTCATGGGACATGGCTCTTGCGTCAGCTGCTTAGAGCCCCTGCAGCAAGCCCCTCTGAGGAAGGATCTAAGAAACAATGCAGCGGGCACGCCCGCTTGAGAGAAGAGTCACCCCAGCAGCTGCTCCCAGCGCGTCTCCCTCAGCACGTGCAGCAGTAGCAGCAAGCGAGCTCCCATCTGAGTTACCCCAGGCTGGAGTGAGGACAGATGCCGTGCCAGACCAGTCATTCAGCCTTCACCCGCCTGGATCTTGGGGCAGCAGTAGCTGCTCCTAAAAAGACAGGGGAGAAAGTCAGAGCAGTGAGAGGGCAAAGTTTGACAGTCAACTTCCCTGTTTCCTGCAGCAAGGGAAATTCACTTTCTCCCACGGGAAGACTGAAGGGGGCAGGAAGCTACCTCTGCTGCCTGAGAATCCTGGGGGTGCTACGGGGAGTGCCAATTTCCTCCTATTAGAACTCAGATCTCAGTCCTGGCCAGATCCTCTCCTTCCTCCCCTCTACTGCAGCTGGGGTCCTCAGAGCCATCCTCATCACCTCACGATTAACC
>NW_027060092.1:0-1474 GCF_011386835.1 Chrysemys picta bellii | reverse complement strand
GGGGAGGGAGGGGATGGGGGGTGAGGGGGTGTCGGGGCTCTAGGGAGCGGGTGGGGGAGGGGAGGGGATGGGGCTCAGGGGGGTGTCGGGGCTCTAGGGAGCGGGTGGGGGAGGGAAGGGGATGGGGGCTCAGGGGGATGTCGGGGGCTCTAGGGAGCAGGGAGCGGGTGGGGGAGGGGCGGAGGGGGCCCCACGGGCGCAGACTCGGGCGGGGGGGGCGGGGCCAGGCTGCTCGTGGTGCACGGAGGCGCGAAGGCGACACGCGACTGAGAAAAGTAGAGACCAGTCTGGGAGGGAGAAGGAATCCCACAATGCACCGGGGCTGGCAGGAGCCACATGGAACGGCCCCAGCCTCTGGCGCCTCTGACCTTCTCCTAATGGCGTCCTGAGCGGTGCACTCACTTCCGCTTCCAGCCTCGCCCTGAGTAGAGGAGTTTCAGGGGCGGGGGCTCTGGGGAGGCGAAAGGACGTTGCAGTGGGCGGGGCAAGTGGCGGCTGGGGGGGTGGGGCAGAGCGATCAGGGCTGAGGCCAGGCCCCCGGGCGAGGCGGGGCCGGAGCAGGGGCGGGGCTGGGGGCGGGGCCGGGGCAGGGCGGAGGGGGGCTGCGGGCGATCCAGTGGCGGGGCTGAGGGGAGTGGGCGGAGCAGGGGGCGGGGACTGGGGGCGGGGACAGAGCAGGGGGGAGATGAGCCGGAGAAGGGACGGGCTGGGGGCGGGGCCGGGGCAGAGCGGAGCGGGGCGGGGCTGGGACGGAGCAGAGCGGGGCGGGGCGGGGCAGGTGGCCCACAAACTTCCAAAAGTTTTTTTTCTCTTAATTAATTGGCCTCTCAGAGTTGGTAAGACAACTCCCACCTGTTTATGCTCTCTGTATGTGTGTATATATATCTCCTCAATATATGTTCCATTCTATATGCATCCGAAGAAGTGGGCTGTAGTCCACGAAAGCTTATGCTCTAATAAATTTGTTAGTCTCTAAGGTGCCACAAGTACTCCTGTTCTTCTTTTTGCGGATACAGACTAACACGGCTGCTACTCTGAAACCTTTCTCCATTCTGTTAGCTAAGCCTTGCTGTTAAATGTCAGCCGACAAATCCAGCATTTAAAGCAATCTGACTATAAATCCCCTGCCCTCTCGGTGGCTGTAGTTCTCACATCCTCTGCTCTTGTGATGTCACCACATGACACGGTGTCTTATTCCCATAGTGTCTTGTATATTAGATAGGAACTAAGTTTATAAGGTAAAAACTGAAGCATAACTCCTTCCCTTCCCCCTTTTGACTTAGGAAAAATAAATCCTGTCCCATCCCCCAGTCCCAGCCCAGCCCCACCAGAGCTGCTGCGGCCAGGAGACAGCTGCTCTCTCACCTGGCCCTGCTGCTATGGTGAGAGAGAGCTGAGGGGAGTCCTCTCTCCCTGGGACAACCTGCTCCCCAAACCCCTCATTCCAAGCCCCAGCCCAGAGCCTGCACCCCCA
>NW_027060091.1:0-1475 GCF_011386835.1 Chrysemys picta bellii | reverse complement strand
GACAGCTGTTCCACCTCCAAACCACAGCTCAAGTTATCAGAACCCTCTTCTCCACTCCCACCGAGGTTGGGCAGGGAGGCGGTTCTAGCAGGGGGGGCAGGAGGGATTCTGGCAGTAGTGAAGTGGGTTGCGGGGAGGTTGAGATCTTGCCCCAAGTCATCCCAGACACTAATGCTAAGCCACAGGATGGCAGCATCTAGTGTCAGTGGAGTCCAAGCACTATTTCAACCCCACGGTTTTGGATCAACTTCCCACAAGGGGAGGTGAAGAGCACCCCCAGCAACACACACACACACACACTCACCACTCCTGGTGGTGGGAGGGGAACAGGAGAAAGGACAAAAGAAGTAAGAGATGAAGAGAAACGAAGGAGGAATAGAGGAAAAGGTAAAACGAAAAAGACAAACCCTAATGTCCCCAGTGATTCCACGGGACAAAATCCCAGGTGGACTACAAAATTCTGCCACCTTAAACAATGTTTTCCATGCCTAGAATTCAGCTGGCACCAGGTGGATCAGACTTAACAGGTTACAAACCTCTCCGAGGCTCTTACCTTCTCAACAGGGACGTCTGTTTTCTAGTAAAATCAGTAAAAGGAAAGGAGAAAACTCGAAAGAGACTCCTGCTCGTACTGACATATGTGAACCCTAATACTCTCTCAGTCCTCAAAGAGAGACCTCGAGAAGCAGACTTGCTGAAGCAAAGCCACAGGGGTCTACGAGGTTTTCCTGGCTCTGTGCCCGTATCCTGCCTGGCTGATGTCAGCATCTCTCTGTGAGGTCACCACCTCCCTAACACCTTTGACCAATAGGCTGACGTCTTGCAAAAGGCCTTTGTGATATCACTGCCACACCCAACCAAACCCTGAAGTGCTAATGTCCTGCTGCTGGCCTGACACTTTGAAGGTTTGAGCTACTCTCTGTGGATCACCCCACTCAATGCGTCTTCATTCTAGGAAGCAAGCCGGATAGATGGTAAAACATCAGAGGCTGTTCCCAATGCTACACTCAGTGTTTCCAAAATTAGTAGACTTTATGGCCAGAAGAGACCTTTAGAGCATCTCATCTAACCCCCTGCATATCATAGGCTTCCTGTATAGTACAATAGTTACTTTTTGGGCACACACATTCCAGAAAGGCATCTAGTCTTCATTCAATGACATCAAGAGATGGAGAATCCACCACTTTCCCTTTTAGTGAGTGCCAGGGGGCTCCATTTCCCCTTCCACTAGCTCCCCATTTACAGTGAGCCAGAGCAGTACCTGCAGCAGGGAGCGGGAGTTGCTGAAGGCCTCAGAGGCACAACCCCTGCAGTGTCTCAGGCACCTGGCGTAAGTGCCGGATGATGCGGAGCTGGTGCATCACTTTGGCCGTGACGTCCTCCTGCTGCAAGGGAACAAGAACCTGTCAGAGACTCAAACGCCCCGAGGAATCAGGGGGAATTAAGGCCACCTGGAACCAGCAGTATTTCCACCC
>NW_027060090.1:0-1478 GCF_011386835.1 Chrysemys picta bellii | reverse complement strand
GGCTTTGAACTAGGGATGTCCTTCATTCCCCTTCTTATGGCTGGAAATATAGCCATTAAAAAACCAAACAAACAAGCTTCATGAGACATGAAACTACATTCTGCAAGATGATTTTTTGCCTGACTTTGTTGCTTAAGCCCTGTGTATATTCCACAAGACATCTGTAAGAAACAGTGCAAATGCTGAGATGTGCTGCATGCACTTTTAGCAGTGGTTATACCTAGTGCCATTTCAGGACCTCTCCAAATGTCCTAGTAGCCAGCCAACTCACATTCCTCAAGTGCCTGGTTAGAAAGGACAATAATTGGGTCGCTGCCTTCTTCTCACACCAGTTTTACACTGGTGTCACTCTAACTTCATTATTTCTTATGTACACTGGTGTAACAGAGACACATTATTGCTTGTGAAGTCAGATCTGATGGGCCCCCTGCTGTTTTGCTACTCATCCGTTGTAGATTGGCCCTCACTAGGGAAAGGGAAAACACACACACAATCTTGATAATGAATACACACGCGCGTGCGCACACACACACACACACACTACTGCTGTATTAATTAGTTCTCTCTCTAATTTGGCTTGTTTGCCACACTTTGAATAAGCAAAACCACTTTACTTCAAATTCACTTGTGCATCCTTGTCCAATAAACACCACCCTGGGGAACCAAATGGCTTATAAACTCTCTCTTAATTGAACTTAATACATGAGTAAACCAAATAATATGGTGGTGGTAGAAGATTTGTGTTGACAGCACAGCATACATATAATTAAGCAGTAATGAATGAGGTGTAGAATGTTTACTGGGATTTAATGACCAACTGGGAGGAGTTTATGGCCATTTATCTCAATCAGTCACTTTTCCAAAGCCTTGTACTAAAGTCATTTCTCCTGTTACATACTAAAAATGGAGAGGCAGGAAATCTCCATATGGAGTGGTGGTTGAGGGGTGTGTGCACAAAACATTTCTGGGGAAACTCGTGCCTAATTAGCTAATACAATTGCTTGCTGTCTTCAGAGATGATTCATCCAGATTAATCCGTATTACAGGTGAAGCTACAAAACTGAATATAATCACAGGATTGTAGCAACAATTATTTATAAGTACCAGCATACTGGCCTAAAATTAACAAATGTAGCCACAGTACTGTTTAAAAAATAAAATAAAAATAAAAATAAAAAAATCCTCCTATTTTGCTTCTAGTTTCATTTCAGGAAAACAGTTGTCTCTAGACTAGTGGTTTTCAAACTGCAGGTCACGACCCAGTACTGGGTCACGGAATGTAAGGCACTGGGGTCGCGGTGACTCTGGTCAGCATGGCTGACCGGGCCGTTTAAAAGTCCAGGCAGCGGTGCTGCCTGGTTAAGGCAGGCTAGTCCCTACCTGTTCTGACACTGCACTGCGCCCCGGAAGTGGCCAGCAGCAGGTCTGACTCCTAGGTGGAGGGGGGGGGGGGCGGGGGCGCCACGGGGCTTTGCATG
>NW_027060089.1:0-1478 GCF_011386835.1 Chrysemys picta bellii | reverse complement strand
AGTAAGAAAAAGAAACTTCATTGGCCAGATTTTTTTTTTAATTGAAAAAATTGTTGTTAAAATTTGCATACCAACAGTCTTTGGAAGCAAGGACATGGAAGGTTAACCCACTCCCCATATTGCCCATGGGATCCTTCTGGCTACTTCAGATTTCTAGCCAGAGGGCTGGGGAGGGAGGAAAGCTATTGGACACCTGAGGTTGTACCGAGTGGACTCCTCAAAAGTGGGTGTGCTTGTCCTGGTTTGTTGCTCCAAAGCTCTGTAATAAAGTTATTTTACTGGAAGGGTGTACATGGCATACATTGAATAATAAGACTAATGTACTGTATAATGGCAATGTGTATGTGTTCATTGTTGGGAAAAGGTGTATGAGTGAAGAGTGGAAGTTTCCTTTGTAGGTTAAAAGAAGCCAAGAAGGGGAGAAGGAAAAAGAACAGAATGAGTTAACTGAGGAAAAATAGCTAGCAAGCTCAGTCCAAGGATAAGATGCTGGCACCATCCAAGGACACTGCCCACAGCTAAGACTTGGCTGATAGCCAAGAAAAGGGGGGCCTGAATGTGCCCAAGCAACTATGAGATCTGCAAAACACTGCCAGGCATTAATGAAATGTGTTAGGTTTCTTTTCTCACAGATAAAAGAACTGCTACCCAAAGACCCTAGCAGCCCTGCCATTCATTGAAACAAGGAGACTGAGTCTACGTAAAGTCCATCAACGAAAGACTGCTTTGGCTCCCCACTGGAAAGGCCCTTTCCAAGTCCTGTTAACCACCACCACCACTGTGAAGTGCCAAGGACTACCTGCCTGGACCCATGCTTCTCACTGTAAAAAGACCCCTCCACCTCGGGAGGACTCTCCAACTGATGATAAGCCTATTTCTCCTTCTAGCTCTGCTGTGTCTTCTGGACAGCAGGAAAAAGAAAGAAAGAAAAAAAAGACAAGGTGAAGTGCTAGTAACCTCTCCCTTGTCCACTGACAGACCTACTGTGCCTCTGGATTTTTCTAGAAGAAGCAAAACCATTACAGGGTGATGTGCTAGTAACCTCTCCCCTGTATGATGCTAAACCACACTGTTTCAGGAAAAGAGAAGAAGGAACACTTGCTTCATTGAAACCACAAAGTCCAGGGATTCCTGACTACAAGAGACATTAAGAACTGACCCTGGTGAAGAAACAAAGAATTATACACTGGCAGGAAGAAACTTGTGGGACCCATGCTTGGGAACGTGGTATTGATTGGATTTTGGGGTTTATTCTACAGGCTGCGCCCTGTGTTTTGGATAAGTCCTTCAGCATGTATTGCCCTCCCTAATTGGATTTTAAACGATAAGTACCAAAGGCACCTTGTTGCCATTGTCCCTGCCATCTCCTCCATTACACTATTACCCCTGTAACACATCCAAATACAGACAATGCCATAGATTTGATAAAACCAATGACTAAGGCCTTCACACTTTAGTGATTTATTTAAATATTGTTT
>NW_027060088.1:0-1478 GCF_011386835.1 Chrysemys picta bellii | reverse complement strand
CACATACCCCTGCAACCCGCTCAGCCTTCCCCCCACATCCCCTCACAGTCCCCATGCGCTGTCCAGGCCCTGAACCATGGCCTCAGCCAGTCTGCCTGTGGGCTCGGCTTCAACCTCCTGGAGCCCAGCGGGAGGTGGCAGCCAGCGTCAGGAGGGCAGCCTGCCTGCCACATGCAGACAGAGCGTGGGGACGGGGCGGCCCTCGCGCAGGCCTCAGCCCCGCTGGCAGCAGTGGGAGATGGCGCCATTTTGATGAAGGGACAATTGGCGCCTTTGGCCACGTTTCCATGGGACAGGTGAGAAGCCCCCACAATCCCGAGTCACAATCAGAGCGCGAGGGTGGCCGCGCTGCTGCCCCTGTTGTGCATGGGGTCGGCCCAGCACGTCCAGCTGATGGGGGTGATCCTGTCACGGAGTGTGGGGGGACTCAGGGTCCTGCACCCCCGGCTTCCTGCGATTCACCATGACTCTCAGCCAGCCAGTAAAGCAGAAGGTTTATTTAGACGACAGGGACACAGTTCAAGACAGGTCCCGCAGGCACAGAAAACAGAACCCCCTCAGTTAGGTCCATCTTGGGGTCCTCGGGCACCCCAGCCCCCTTGGGAGGTCAGAGCCCTGTCTGCCTCCCAGCCATTCCACCAGCCAGCTCCTGAAACTCTCCCTTCAGCAACCCCTCCCACAGCCTTTGTTCAGTTTCCTGGGCAAAGGTGTCACCTGGCCTCTAACCCCTTCCTGGGTTCTCATGTTACATGCTCAGGTATTCTCCGGTCAGTCTCCCATCCCCCAATGCAGACTATCCTAGCCACACTCCCCTGTCAGCATTCAAAGACCACAGTAAGAACAGTCCCAGTTCGTCACAGATGCGTAGCCAGAATCAGCCAGAATCCACTGGAAGCTGCTTTACCAGTTTGTTGGGGCAGCCAGACTTATGGGGCCGGCTGCAGCTGGCATTCGGGGTGTGCGGGCGGGGGGGAGGAGGCAGCATGAATTGCATGTGGGAGATTCATTCGTTGTTTGTGTGACAGCACAAACTCCCCCTCATCCCAAAACCTGGTCCCCAAATGAGCAGACTGGAGCACATCACACTAAGCAAACTGGTGCCACATGCAACAAAATAAACAGGTCCCATCTCGTGTCCTTTGTTGCACATTTCGATGGCGTGTGCCAGGTGCTGGCAGGTTGCAGGGTCGAGAAGCGTGCATGCGGGTGAACCGCCTGGGTGCTCTTTTCCAGAACTATACGGACGTGGAGCTGTTCCCTCTAATGCACCAGTTCCTGCCCCCTGTATCCCAGCCAGAGAGCTGGGACACAGAGAGCAGCTGCCTTGACAGTCGCTGAATGAATCCAGTTTGATCCTCTTCCCTGTGGGACAGATGCAGCAGCAGCGCAGTCTCGCACCAGCCCATCCCACTCAGGTATCTCCTCACCCGGCCGTGACCTGTCGGGACAATGGCGGGAGCGGGGGTTCAGTCTCTGTA
>NW_027060087.1:0-1478 GCF_011386835.1 Chrysemys picta bellii | reverse complement strand
TATCAGGGTGATTAAAGTCTCCCATGAGAACCAGGGCCTGCGATCTAGCAACTTCTGCTAGTTGCCAGAGGAAAGCCTCGTCCACCTCATCCCCCTGGTCTGGTGGTCTATAGCAGACTCCGACCACGACATCACCCTTGTTGCTCACACTTCTCAACTTTATCCAGAGACTCTCAGGTTTTTCTGCAGTTTCATACCGGAGCTCTGAGCAGTCATACTCCTCTCTTACATACAAGAATGGCTGAGCTCCCTCCTCGGCATTTCCTGGAGGGCAGCAGGGCACCTAAAGTTCGGCATAGCCTAACAATGTCCAAGCCCCCTTTGTGACTCTCCCCCTCTCTGGACCTAAGTGCCCATCTGTGCATTAGGGGGAAGGTGGAGGGTAAATACAGGCAGGGATGAGGTGCTCAGATACTGCAGCGACGGGGCAGTCCTAGAAATAGTGAGTGAATGGGGTTCATTGGGACTTCTTGCCTGTGTCTGGAGGCTCCCCCATTTGTGGAGGGCAGCAGGGATGTTTAGTGAGGGTTGCTGGTTGTTCCTGCTAGTCCCCTGCCTCCCGCCTCCCAGCCTGCTTGTCACAGGCCGAGAGGTAGAGCGCTGGCTTGGTCTGCTGGGGCTCTTCAGAGCGCTGTGGCTCTGACCTCCATTTCCTTCCTTTCAATCTTAGACCTCAAAGGCTTGCAGCAGGACAGCAACTCCTCGGTCCAAAGCCTGGCTTCTCAGACCATCCTCATCCTGGAGGAGTTCAAGAACTACCCTCCAACCCGCTGCAGCCTACGGACAGTCTTTCATAGGATAACAAGAATGTGCACTAAGGAGAGCCTGGTCATTGAAGCTGTCCAGCTGCCCTAGCTCTGGGAAAAGCCAGCCTCCCTTCCCTGGGAGCTTCGTGCCAGACCATGGCTTCTTCCCCATTGGCCGCCTGCCCTGCGCAGCCATGTGAGTAGTTAACTGCTCGATAGCTTTCATCACCATGTACTTTTTGACAGGTATCCATCGATTCCCCCGCTCCTGCCAGCGAGGGCTGTGCAGTGAATGACCTGAGGGAGCCATGAACCCCTTACAGTCTCTCTTTCTACTCATTCATACTTTTTCTCTAAATATGTCAAAACACAGTGTAGTAGGTCTTAGCCGGGGCTCGACCCTTCCGTGCAGGAGGGGAGCCACACCGACTCACTACTGTGGGAACAAGCAGTCAGTTAGTCCCGAAGCTCCGGCTCTTTGGTGCAGGGCCGGAGCAACCACAGTTAAAGCTCAGGCCCTTGACTGTAGGGGCTGCGCGAGCAAACAGTTCAGAGCCCAGGCCCTGGATCAGGGCGGGGCAAACACAGGTAAGCTCAGGCCCTTGTTTGCAGGGGGCTGAGCGAGCAAGCAGTTCAGAGCCCAGGCCCTGGATCAGGGCGGGGCAAACACAGGTACGGCACGCCTAGGCTTTCTGTAGCCGAACGTTGGGTGAGGGGGAAACCTGCCACCCG
>NW_027060086.1:0-1478 GCF_011386835.1 Chrysemys picta bellii | reverse complement strand
TCCTGGAACCCAGCAGGGAGCAGGCGTGAGTCTGGGGTCAAGGCAGCCGCTCACTAACCAGCCTGTTTGGTCCCTCCCCATCCCTGCCCCAGCCAGAGCAGCTCCTGCTCCCCCCACAGGGGTGCAGGGAGGGCAAGCTACCCCCACTGGCAGGAGTTCATTGCATGCTCTGCTCCCCCTCATCGCTCCCCCTCATCATCGCTGGGGCTGCAAGAACTGGGGAGTCTCGTCCTTTTCGAGCACTGGGGTCAGTCACAAAGAAACTGGTCACTTTGGACAAGCAGCTCCCTCCTGCCACCCCAGACCACACACACCCCCACCTCCCGCCCAGGCTAGAGAAGGAACAGAACCCAGGCAGGGCCGGCTTTAGGCCGATTCGCCCGATTCCCCAGAATCAGGCCCCGCGCCTAAGAGGGCCCCGCGCACTCACCCCGGCGGCAGTCGTCTTCGGGGGCCCCCCTCCCCTGGCCAGAGCGCCGGCCGGAGCGCGGCAGCCCCGCGGCCCCGTGACCCAGGCCGGAGCACAGCAGCCCTGTGACCCCGTGACCCCGGCTGGAGCTCCGGCGGAGCACGGCCAGCCCTGCAGTCCCGCTCTCCTGGCTGGAGCTCCGGCCGGACCATGGCAGCTCCGCGACCCCGGCTGCAGCTCCGGCCAGAACATGGCTGCCCCAGTGCCCTGCGACCCTGGCTGCAGCTCCGGCCAGGCCCGCGGCCCCGCAGCCCCAGCCAGACCGCAGCAGCCCTGCAGCTCCACGACCCCGGCCGGACCGTCGGCCGGACCGCGGCAAGCCCCATGACCCTGCATTCCTGGCCAGAGTGCCGTCCAGAGTGCGGCAGCCCCGCGGGGCCACCTCCCCCAGCTGGCAATCCGAAGTGCCGCCCCAGGAATCGAGCCCCGCACTTGGTAAAGCCGGCCCTGAACCCAGGAGTCCGGACTTCTCCTGGGAAACCATTCCCCACTTCAAAGTCCCTAGGCATAGCAAGGCCAGGGCCCCCTCGGTTCCCATTGATTTCCATGCTCAGCAGCTCACCGGGTCTGGCCCAGCTCACAGACTCTCAGCCTGGGGAACAGTCTCCCGCAAGGGAAGGGCTGGAAGCCCCATTGCTGGGACCTTGCCAAACACACTGGAGACGGCTCTGGAGAAGCCCCTTCCCGGTCTGAGAGCGAGGGGGTCCTGGGGGCTGTTTGCAAATCCAATCTCCTTTGGGAGAGATTCTCTTCCCCTCTTTCTGCCTCTCCCCAGACAGACAGGGGATGCCCCCGAGGAACCCTAATGCCGCTCACTTGCTCTGGTGACGGAGCGATGGATGGAGGATGTTCAGGGTCGTCCCTCGCCCTTCTCCTCACTCTCCAAGCCCAAGGCAGGCTGGAGAGGGTGGTGGTGAGCTGAGGAGTTCCCCTGCCCAGGAAGCAGGCAGGGTGATGGCACGGGGCGATCGGCTGGCTGTGAAAACAAGAGTCTGTCTTATTGTCAAGG
>NW_027060085.1:0-1480 GCF_011386835.1 Chrysemys picta bellii | reverse complement strand
AAATACAATTCCCCTCCACGTAGCGTTTCCACTGCTGGTTGTCATTTACTTCAGCCTCCCATCTCCTCTTGGTGATCTGAGCCCCAATATCTGCTGCTACCCAAGTCATGGTCTCCTTATCGAAGGTAAGAAAGTCTCGTCCGTCATATGAATCCTGGTAAAACCCCTGAATGCTGTTGTCTTCCCGGAGATCACAGCCGTATATCGTCTGGATGATGTGAAACCCTGAAACACAGCTGAGGGTCAGAAGCAGTCTCTCTCTGAAAATCTCACCAAGAGCCCACTGCAGGTAGCCCAGTGGTCTTCTTCTTGCTACTGGGCCCTCCCTCCCCTGAGAAATGGGGTTCCCACTTATGCTGTTGGGTCCTACACCCTCCCAGCTCCTTTCAGGAGGGAACCCAAACCCGCAGGGGGCACCCTCTCCATCTGTTGGGTCTTGTACACTAAAGAGCCCCCACTGCAGAGAGCTCACAACCTTCAAGGAGTACCTCACTGCTGCTTGTTCTTGTATGTTCCCTGCAGGAGGAGCAGGGTGGCACAATCCCAAAGGGAGTACTCCGGATATTGCAGGGATCTATCCCCTCCAGCTCTCTTCTGCTCTCTGAGGATCCCCCCAGTTCTCGTAGTCAGGGTCATTCTGGAGAAGAGAGGGAGTTCAGGGTGTCTGTACCCCACTCTCTTCTGCTCTAGTTGTATTAACTTTGCAGGGTCCTCAGGATCACTTGGTCCCCCACCTCCGTCATTGACAGTACCCCCATTCCCCTGTGAGGAGGGGGTACAGGTCTGTCCCCCACACTAACCTCTGCTCTGGTTTAATGACCTCACAGAATGCCCAGGGTCACTCTGTTTCCCTGCCCCATCTTCTCCGTGCCCCCAACTCAGTCTAGGAATGGCAAAGAACCAACTTCATATGCTTGGCCTCTTTTTCACATGGCCACTGTCTCAAGGTGATTCCCTGTGAGGATCAGGCCACTGACGGCCCTTAGTTCAGCTAGCCACCATTTTCCTACAGCCAGGCTAATCTTCACAACGGCCCCCATCTCGCACACAACCAAGAGCAGACTCAGTTAATGGAGCCACCCCTGGGCTGATAGGAGGCAGGGAGGGAGACTGGGGGGGAGGGAAGGGGGATGGGGACAGGAAGGAGAATTTATGGGAGCGGGAGAGAGGCTGTGGTGAACAGAGAACAGTGTGGGGATCACGAGGAAGACTGAAACGTGGGGAAAGGATCAGACCCCTAGCTTGGCAAACTGGGTAGAATGTTGGGGCACAAAAATAACTCACACAGGGTCCCAAATATTTTCACACCTCCCTCACCCTGCATTAGATACATTGAGGTAAATGCCAAGATTTTCAGCAATGACTAGTGATTTTGGGTTCCTAACTGAGACCCTTTAAAGGGGCCTGATCAGAAAGTGGGAGCACCCGGCCTCTGAACATCAGACACCCAAAAATCACTAATCACTTGTGGAAAACATTA
>NW_027060084.1:0-1482 GCF_011386835.1 Chrysemys picta bellii | reverse complement strand
GACAGAAGCTGCATTTCTACTATTGTTTTCTCTCCTCCTTTGTGTGTGCTTCTCATTTTTTGTCCTAAAGGAAGCAGGATTAGACTTTAAACAACAGCAGCTCCATCCCATCTCAACTGTTTCTCTTTCCCACAACAAAAAAGGACATATATCAGTATCTTTAATATCACCTAACAAACTGTCAGATGGGGGCGAGGATCTTCTAAAAACTCTCTATAACTAAAGGGAAAAGAAATAAGGGATATTTTTAACACAAAAACCTTAATTAATACTTTAAATTTCAAATGCTTCAACTCTTTTTTGTTTCTTTTTCTATATCTTTAATAAAAGGTGGACAAAATTTTTAATGGTGTGTTTGCTATGGCACTAAGCAGCCCAAGATCTCTGTATTGTATTCTGTATGCCCTCTTGAACACTGTAGAGTGATGGAGTCACAGTAACACTTTTGACTCTCTGGGCATATTTATTCCATCAAAATTAACAGAGCAACACTATGAAAACATATAGGCCTGGTCTATACTAAAAAAATAGGTCAACGTAGATGTGCTGCTCAGGGCTGTAAAAAATCCACACCACTGAGCGGCATGTAAGCCAACCTAACCCCCAGTGTAGACAGCAGTAGGTCGATGGAAGAATTCTTTTATTAACCTAGTTGTCACCTCTTGGGGAGGTGGATTACCTATGCAGATGGAAGAATCCCTCAGGTCAGTGTAGCTAGTGACTACATTGAAGCCCTGCAGCAACACAGGTACAGCACTGCAGTTGTGCCACTGTAGTGTTTGAAGTGTAGACAAGCCCATAGTAAGAGAAAGTCCCTGCTCTGAAGAGCTTACATTCTACATAGACAAGAAAGACAAATCAGTGGGACAAGATGTAAAGTGACTTTCCCAGTGTCACACAACTGGTCAGAGATAAAGTTGGGAATTAAACCCAGGCCTCAGTTCCACTTTAGTGAATTGCATTGCCTCCTTTGCTACACCTGCTTCATGTTTGACAGTATTTTGCAGGGGGGAGGGATAGCTCAGTGGTTTGCACATTGGCCTACTAAACCCAGGGTTGTGAGATCAATCCTTGAGGGTGCCATTTAGGGAACTGGGTTAAAAATCTGTCTGGGGATTGGTCCTGCTTTGAAGGTGGGGTTGGACTAGATGACCTCTTGAGGTCCCATCCAACCCTGATATTCTATTTATACTGGGATGGAAAAAGCATATCTCAAGATGGAGGAAGAATCAGCTTAACTACA
Organism: Chrysemys picta bellii; assembly: GCF_011386835.1. NCBI lineage: Eukaryota > Metazoa > Chordata > Testudines > Emydidae > Chrysemys > Chrysemys picta. The sequence continues at coordinate 239 of NW_027060084.1, read as the reverse complement.
TAAGCACTAGAAAGGTGTTATTGGGGCTCCATGTTCCATAATGCCCATCTACCAACAATGCATGTGCAAGGGAGAGCTAAGAATGTCAATCATATCTTTCTAGCTTGTCTGGCTACTGTGATCTCTCTTCTGATTCGCTCCTGAATGGTGAAATTAAGATGATGACTAGCAACAATTTTGACCTCCTCCACTTCTCACTCCCTTCAGTTGATGTTAAAGGGCAACAAAGCTTACACAAA
>NW_027060083.1:0-1482 GCF_011386835.1 Chrysemys picta bellii | reverse complement strand
GCGCTCAGGGAAGCAGGTGGAGGCGGAGCGGAGGCGAGCTGGGGTGGCGAGCTGGGGTGGTGGGGGCACTTTTTCCCCATGCCCCGGAGTCAGCACCTATGATGGGCGGTTCCAGAATGCCGCCCCTAGAAATGTGCCGCCCCAAGCACCTGCTTGTTTTGCTGGTGCCTGGAGCCGGCCCTGCTGATATGGATTGTTTCTGGAACTCACCGCTTGGGATCATCCATCATAAAACCACACTTTGCATAATCACTGTTGCTCAACTTTTCCTGCCCAAACACAAATGTGCTTCAGACAGCAAACGTTCCACCTAGGCTCACTATCTGTACGTTCAGATGAAGGAGAACGGCGGAATGAGCTCTGCGCTTGCCAGCCGGAGTAGCAAAGGGATAGTGAACTCAAGAACACAGACTTAAATCCACCCCCTGCTCCAGGACCCATGAGCACTGACTGTAGGTGCGGGGAACTGTGCTTTTGAGAACTCCTCCCAAAGGCAGATCTCTAACAAGGCCCAGGGGCCGGGAGAGGGGGACTGGGAATGAGAGCTCCTGCCTTGCACATGGGGAGACACATTCAGGGAATGGGGGAGAGGAATCTCTGACAGGTGGATTTCGCTCGCTGTGGTTTGTGGCTGAAAAGAGAAGAGCCATCAGGAGGAGAGGGCAGGTAATTTGCCCCATGTAGAGGGGGGAGATTCAGTCCTTAACAGTCAGTGCTTTATACTTTGCCTTAGTAAGACCAAACAATGTGCTCAGTGGTGAGGTTCTCATATAGGGCCTCAAAGGATCACGCGAGGCCTGAAGAGTGGAGGCATTTCGTACCTGTCTGTAGGGAAGGAGTAGTCCAGAAGGCATGAGATCACTGTGTCCAGATGCTCCGCCTCGCCAGCCAGCAGGGCCACTAACTTCTTCATCAGGGTCCTGGAGCTGGGCTGCTGGACTGAATCCAACCGGCTGCAAACCCCAGCCACAAGGTCTGCTGCCTGAGAGAGAGGGAACCAGATGAGATGGGACAAGACTCTCATCCCATCCTGCAGCTGGGGCAAGAGGGAACCTCAGCATCCCTGGAGAATCAGAGTTAGCCTCTAGGTTTTGCCTAAAAGTCACAATTTCCTATATTATTGGCAGGGCTCATTTCAGAGCCTTACAAGGTGCATTGTTGCAAAGACCACATATCAATGGCTCAAAGGAGATGAGTCCTATCTAGGCACAATACAGGGGTAACATAAGAATGGCCATACTGGGTCAGACCAATTGTCCATCTAGCCCAGTATCCTGTCTTCTGCTGGTGCCAGATGCTTCAGAAGAAATGAACAGAACAGGGCAATTTCTCGAGTGATCCATCCCCTGTCACCCAGTCCCAGTTTCAATCAGAAGGCGTAGGGACACCCTGTGCAAGGTGTTGCACCCCTGACCACCTTGGCTAATAGCCATTGATGGACCTGTCCTCCAGGAACTTCTCTAATTCTTTTTTGAACCTGGT
>NW_027060082.1:0-1482 GCF_011386835.1 Chrysemys picta bellii | reverse complement strand
GCGAATCAGCAACAGGTGCTTACCGGAAAACTTTGTGTGTCGGTTCTGTGGAGAGGCATCATAACCTCCATGTTGTACCGTCCATTGCTATACATCAGCCCCACTTTGTGTGTGACACCCAGTCCTCCCCCTGACTTCCTGGGGCTTTGACTGGCCGTTAGCACTAGACTCAGCCATAGGCATTAGCAGAGCTGCTCTACCCTCCAGGAGAACATGTAGGGCAACAAAATGTTCAGTGACCATTTGTATGGCGGACTCTTGTGCATCTGGGGGTTTGCCAAGAGCAGCCGTACCCCTCGTGGTGACCCTGTGAAGCAGAACAAGCCGCTCTGAGATCACGCGAAAGCTGGGACTGAGAAATCAAACCCCTGAGTTGAAATCCTGACCCCACTGAAGTCAGTGGAAGTTTTGCCATTGATCTCAATGGGCCCAGGATTGGATTCCTGGTGAGGAGAGACTTAAACCCCATCCCTTAATGAGTTAGATGAGGAGACAATCCCTGAAAACTGTCAATAGGAACTAGCCAGACAGAAACCGTGGAAATGGGGAGGACAACCTAGCGATGGACTATAGAGCCACCTCATTCCTGGTGATGTGCCTCTAAGTAACCCATCTAATAGAGAAGGTTAAAGATTGCTCACCACATTCAGAGCTAATGATCCTGCATCTGGGGGAGCTTTTACCATGATCCTCTCTCCTCCATACCCACTCAAAATGCCCCTCTTTGCTTTTCCTTAGTGACTTCGCAGGGAGGAACCTTTCATGGACCTGCAGAAAGGCTGATGCCGACAGGAGACCCAGCTGCCCTTCGGGAGAGTCCAGGCTGATGCTGTTCTACAGAACCTTAGTTTCTTGGATATTCCCATCAGGCTCCTGATTACAACTTTGGAGCAACCAATGATCCCCTAAAGGATCCATCTCAGGTTTTACACTGAGCGTGCTGGGACAGGACTGGGGGAGCCTACTCAGTGCTGCATGGACACCTGGCAATGTGGACATGACCAATAAAGCTCATCGTTTATGTAGCGCAATAATGAGTCTCAAAGGCTTGATTTAAGGAGTTGCTCACTAATCTAGGACACAAGACCCAATTGCTCTCATCAGCTAATGAAACTTACTTCTACAAAGAAGGCCATCTTGGTCAGCCTGTGTTTCTTATCACCTCTGTCGAGGAGCGGGATCACTAGGTCCAGCAGCATCCTTGTGGTCTCAGGGCAAGCATAGTGCACCACGGCTCTGTGACACAAAGCAGAAATACCTTTGTTAGTAAGGGAAGAAGCACATTCTGCAACAAGGGGGTGAGGGGTCAGCTTGGGGCCACATGGCAGCCCAGAAGTGAGGACTGTTTCATTCTGGAATTGCCCCCACTAGCAGGACTGACTGCATGGAAAACGCTTGTGTATTACCTGGCCAGCAGGCTCACCCCACGGAGGTGATCTTGGGGGCTTTGTAGGAGGATCCAGCCTTGCTCCTTCTCCATAA
>NW_027060081.1:0-1482 GCF_011386835.1 Chrysemys picta bellii | reverse complement strand
CAGTTATGTCATATCCATATCATAAGCATATTTCCATAAATAATATGGAGTGTAACATCACAGCTGGCTACAACAGTGCCATGCAAATGCCTGTTCTCACTTTCAGCTGATATTGTAAATAAGAAGCAGGCAGCAGCAGCATCTGCAAATGTAAACAAACTTGTTTGTCTGAGTGATTGGCTGAACAAGAAGTAGGACTCATTGGACTTGTAGGCTCTAAGTTTTACATTGTTTTATTTTTGAGTGCAGGTCTTTTTTGTACATAATTCTACATTTGTAAGTTCAACTTTAACGATAAAGAGATTGCACTACAGTACTTATATTAGGTGAATTGAAAAGTACTATTTCTTTTGTTTTTTTACAATGCAAATATTTAGAACATAACATAAGAACGGCCATACTGGGTCAGACCAAAGGTCCATCTAGCCCATTATCCTGTCTTCCGACAGTGGCCAACGCCAGGTGCCCCAGAGGGAATGAAAAGAACAGGTAATCAAGTGATCCATTCCTTTTTGTCCATTCCCAGCTTCTGGCAAACAGAGGCTAGGGACACCATTCCCAGGGGTGGCTCCAGGCATCAGTGCACCAAGCGCATCGCCGTGATGGTGGCAGTCAGGCTGCCTTTTGCGGCATGCCTGTGGGAGGTCGGCAGGTCCTGCGGCTTTGGCGGCTATTCGGCAGTGGGTACGCCGAATCTGCGTTACCAGCGGACCTCCCGCAGGTGTGCCGCCGAAGGCTGCCTGACTGCCGTGCTTGGGGCGGAAAAATACATAGAGCCACCCCTGACCATCCTGGCTAATAGTCATTGATGGACCTATCCTCCATGAATTTATCTAGTTCTTTTTTGAACCCTGTTATAGTCTTGGCCTTCACAACATCTCTGGCAAGGAGTTCCACAGGTGAACTGTGTGTTGTATGAAAAAATACTACTTTTTGTTTGTTTTAAACCTGCTGCCTATTAATTTCATTTGGTGACCCCTAGTTCTTGTGTTATGAGAAAGAGTAAATAACACTTCTTTATATACTTTCTCCACAACAGTCATGATTTTATAGACCTCAATCATATCCCCCCTTAGTCGTCTCTCTTCCAAGCTGAAAAGTCCCACTTATTAATCTCTCCTCATATGGCAGCCGTTCCATACCCCTAATAATTTTTGTTGCCGTTTTCTGAACTTTTTCCAATTCCAATATATCTTTTTTGAGATGGGGTGACCACATCTGAATGCAGTAGTCAAGATGTGAGCGTACCATGGATTTATATAGAGACAATATGATATTTTCTGTCTTATTATCCATCCCTTTCTTAATGATTCCCAACATCCTGTTCGCTTTTTTGACTGCTGCTGCACATTGAGTGGATGTTTTCAGAGAACTATCCACAATGACTCCAAGATCTCTTTCTTGAGTGATAACAGATAATTTAAACCCATCATTTTATATGTATAGTTGGGATTATGTTTTCCAATGTGCATTACTTTGCCT
>NW_027060080.1:0-1482 GCF_011386835.1 Chrysemys picta bellii | reverse complement strand
AGTTGTAGTCACCAGACAAAGCCCACGAGGAAAGGGGTCAGCTGACTAAGCAACATGTGACTGTATGCTGGGGATTACATAATGAAATGCCCTTGGCTCAGTCTGGAGAAGATGAGGGTTTACCTTAAACCCTGAGGGAAGTCACTTCATGGTAATCTGGCAGGAGGCCCATTGAGGATAGCCAGGAAAGGCAACTCAAGGAGGAGGTTGTGTCCTGTCTCTTCCCTGCTTGCTGAAAGCTTCAAAGGCCTCTGGTGGTTGGGACCAAGTATTTTGAGATACTTTGCTCTTGTTTTGAATCCTCTAGTGATGATAAAGCCAGCCCAGAAGAAAAGGGTATGACCCAAACTGAAGTTTTGGCTTTATTTTACCTTCCCTGGCTAGTGAAGCTGCTTGCTGGCTTACAGACCCCTAGTTCTCTGAGACAGATGCTGTTGCTCTGCTACTCAGTACACAGTGCTCCCATGTTGTTATCATTTGTGTTACAATAGCATGTGGAAGCCAGGACCCCAGTTGTGTTAGCCATTGTAGAAACATAATGAAAAACACAATATTGGCCTAACAGGTGTTATCATTCCATGAAGGCAGTTCTCAGTGGATTATTTCATTAATTTTGGCAAGCTGCGTGTAACTTTCCCATTTCCTTGATGTTTAAAACAGTAATATTTAAAAACCATCTCTCTTTAAAAAAAATTACTAGTATATAAAATCAAACAGAACAATGAACACTTTATTAAATCTTCTTGTAGGTATATCATAGCTGTTGGATGGGATAGAAGAATAAGCATGTATTTTGTAAGTGAAAAATATATATCTAAAATGACTTGGTATTAATATAAAATTATTATTATTTTAAAATGAACCCTTAAATTTTGTATTTATTGCTTCTCATTCAAAGTGAAAAGGGGGGAAAAATCTGTTTACAGTCACTGATGTATTAACTATTTCTGTTTTGGGCTAAGACTAAAAATGTTGTCCAATACTCAACCTCCTCCACTTGAAGGTAGGACATGTAAAACTTGATCTCACTCTCTGTAGGTTGCCTAAGGTTCTGTGCCCAATAAACAAACAAAATTTCAAGGACATGATCCTGCAGAGACATAATAACATGGGTAACTTATTGCACTGAGGGTGAAGTCCTAGTCCCATTGACTTCAATGGCAAAACACTGCCTGACTTCACTGGGGTCAGGATTTCACCCTGAGAGTAGTTCCATTGAATTCCACGTGGCCACTCAGCACATAAAGTTGGGCTCACATGTAAATCTTTGCAGGATCATGGCCTGGATATTTTGTTTATTTTCTGAATTCAGTACCTTAGGCAACCTGCAGGAGCAAGTAAATGCAAAATTACATTTGATAGTCATCAGTGAGCCATCCAGTTGCCCATCATCAAACACATGGCCAAATCAAAGAGCCTTTAGCAAGCAGTGCTGTTACATATACTGCTATTAATATGCAATGCATGTTTATTATAATATTT
>NW_027060079.1:0-1484 GCF_011386835.1 Chrysemys picta bellii | reverse complement strand
ATGGTAAATCCTTTAAGTTCCTTTCACCCCTGGGCAGGGATAGAGCCCTGGAATCAAGATGGTGGGGAAATTTCATTGAAACCGTTTCTGTCAGAAAATCCCATTCAGACTAAACCAGTTTGTTTCTTGAACTCATAACAAGTGGGATGAAAGTTCTTTGCAAAAAGATTTTCTTGCAAAACAAAAGCATCTCCTGTTTGTCACAGTGTGTTAAATTGTCTCCTCGCACACCAAGAGGAGACACTTAGATCTCGAAAATTAGATAAGATGCTTCAGTCTGAGCTAAGTAGTTGCTGCTCTTATCAATTTCAAAATAAAAAAATACAAATAAAATCAACTATTTCAGCTATTCTATTATGTCACACTCTGATCTGAGTAAATGTGATAGGACACCTCATATTATGCACTCCTCCTAGTGACACTCTCCAATGGATCTCCATCCTCCACCCACTGTGAGGTAAGTAGGAGCGGATCATTATTATCCCTACTTGAAAGAGGGAGAAGCTAAGGTTGAGAAAGGAGAATTGACTTGTCTTAGGTCACACAGCCAGTCAGTGGCAGAGTTGGGAATAGGACCCAAGAGCCCTGATTTTCAAACTAACCATCGGATCTTGAATTTGCGTGCAGGAGGTCAGCGCCTGACAGGGAAGGCCAAGCTTCAGAGCAGAGCGTGGGCCCCGCCCGCTGGCGCCATGGTAACCCCTGACTAAGGCGCCACTTTTGGAAAATGTGCTGAGGGGAAGTGGCTGCTTCCCCTGCACCGCCCTTAGCTACGCTACTGGTGGGGATCACTGCCGGGGCACTATTTCAGCCCCACATTTTCGGGTGGACCTCCCACCGTGGGAGCTGCAGAGCACTCCCCCGCGACACACAAACACACACACCCTGGTGTTGGGGAGGGGAACAGGGGAAAGGACAAAAGAAGCAAGAGAAGAAAAGAAAGGAGGGAGGGCTGGAGGAAAAGGTGAAACAAAAAGGACAAACCCCAATGTCCCCAGTGATTCTAAGGGACAAAATCCCAGGTGCGGAATAAAATTCTGCCTCCTCAAGCTTGTGTTTTCCATGCCTAGAATTCAACTCTCACCCGATGGATCAGACTGAACAGGTTTCAAACCTCGAGGAGGCTCTTACCTTCTACACAGGGACGTCTGCTTTCTAGTACAATCACTAAAAGGGAAGGAGAAAACTCAACAGAGGTTCCTCCTGCCGCTCACGTACGTGAACCCGAATGTTCTCTCAGTCCTCAAAGAGAGACCTCGAGACAGAGACTTGCTGAAGCAAAGCCACAGGAGTCTCTGAGGTTTCCCGGGCCACTCGCCTCTGTCCTGCCTGGCTGATGTCAGCATCTCTCTGTGAGGTCAACACCTTTGACCAATAGTCTGAAGTGCTGCAAAAGGCCTTTGTGATGTCACTGCCCCGCCCCTCCCTTGCTGTGCTAATGTCCTGCCCCTGGCCAGGCACCTGGGAGCTTTGAGCTACTCCCT
>NW_027060078.1:0-1484 GCF_011386835.1 Chrysemys picta bellii | reverse complement strand
TTCTTCGACCACGGGATGGTGTTCCAAGAAGAAGGAGTGCTAGGCAGAGATGGGCTCCACCTAACGAAGAGAGGGAAGAGCATCTTCGCCAGCAGGCTGGCTAACCTAGTGAGGAGGGCTTTAAACTAGGTTCACCGGGGGAAGGAGACCAAAGCCCTGAGGTAAGTGGGGAAATGGGATCCTGGGAGGAAGCACAAGCAGGAGAGCGCAAGAGGGGAGGACTCCTGGCTCATGCTGAGAAAGAGGGACAATCGAGGAGTTATCTTAAGTGCCTATACACAAATGCAAGAAGCCTGGGAAACAAGCAGGGGGAACTGGAAGTCCTGGCACAGTCAGGGAACTACGATGTGATTGGAATAACAGAGACTTGGTGGGATAACTCACATGACTGGAGTACTGTCATGGATGAATATAAACTCTTCAGGAAGGACAGGCAGGGCAGAAAAGGTGGGGGAGTTGCGTTGTATGTAAGAGAGGAGTATGACTGCTCAGAGCTCCGGTATGAAACTGCAGAAAAACCTGAGAGTCTCTGGATAAAGTTGAGAAGTGGGAGCAACAAGGGTGATGTCGTGGTTGGAGTCTGCTATAGACCACCAGACCAGGGGGATGAGGTGGATGAGGCTCTCTTCTGGCAACTAGCAGAAGTTGCTAGATCGCAGGCCCTGGTTCTCATGGGAGACTTTAATCACCCTGATATCTGCTGGGAGAGCAATACAGCGGTGCACAGGCAATCCAGGAAATTTTTGGAAAGTGTAGGGGACAATTTCCTGGTGCAAGTGCTGGAGGAACCAACTAGGGGCAAAGCTTTTCTTGACCTGCTGCTCACAAACAGGGAAGAACTAGTAGGGGAAGCAAAAGTGGATGGGAACCTGGGAGGCAGAGACCATGAAATGGTCGAGTTCAGGATCCTGACACAAGGAAGAAAGGAGAGCAGCAGAATACGGACCCTGGACTTCAGAAAAGCAGACTTTGACTCCCTCAGGGAACAGATGGGCAGGATCCCCTGGGAGAATAACATGAAGGGCAAAGGGGTCCAGGAGAGCTGGCTGTATTTTAAAGAATCCTTATTGAGGTTGCAGGAACAAACCATCCCGATGTGTAGAAAGAATAGTAAATATGGCAGGCGACCAGCTTGGCTAAACAGTGAAATCCTTGCTGATCTTAAACGCAAAAAAGAAGCTTACAAGAAGTGGAAGATTGGACAAATGACCAGGGAGGAGTATAAAAATATTGCTCAGGCGTGCAGGAGTGAAATCAGGAAGGCCAAATCACACTTGGAGTTGCAGTTAGCAAGATATGTTAAGAGTAACAAGAAGGGTTTCTTCATGTATGTTAGCAACAAGAAGAAAATCAAGGAAAGTGTGGGCCCTTTACTGAATAAGGGAGGCAACCTAGTGACCGAGGATGTGGAAAAAGCTAATGTACTCAATGATTTTTTTGCCTCTGTCTTCACGCACAAGGTCAGCTCCCAGATTGCTGCACTG
>NW_027060077.1:0-1484 GCF_011386835.1 Chrysemys picta bellii | reverse complement strand
GAAGCTTAGGCCAAGATCATCTCCAGTGCAGGAAACCGGATAGGAAACCTCAGAACATCCTCAGGATTGTGCCATCAGGGAAGGGTCTGTTCCCTGCCTGCACAACTAAACAGGCCCATGTGATTCACAGATCTTCACAGATCACAGGCACCAGGGCTGATCCCAGAGAGACCCTCTGTCTCCAGTCACTTTGATGTCCTGCCAACCCCTCCTTGGCACCGATGGCTGGGAACGGCTCTGGATCTGTTTTAAGGTTGAGACTATCCTGCAATCTGATCCCAACAGGGGAGAAGGGATAAGCCTTAGTAACCAGGAAAGAGGCCACAGGCATCTGATCAGAATCATGACAATTTATTTATAACATGAATTATATGGTGCTGAGGGGTTTTCCTCACCACTGTATCAAACCACTTCGCCTGGGGGAATTGCTGCATGCAGAGATGAGCAGAGAGGATTCAGCAGGGCCCAGAATACAGCTCCATCACTCACGCATTTTCCTGCTCAACATTGGCTATGATGGGGAAAAGAGAATGTGAGAGAGTTACAGAGGAATCAATGACTCACGGAGGGGAAGCTTTCCCTCTTGTAGGTCACCTCATTCTGGAGCTGCAGAGACACTGCCCTGACCAGACTATGGCTTCTCTACCACAGTGGCCGGACGCATCCCTAGAACATTCAGGGCTTCAGCCCCGACCCCTTTCCCAGCAGTGTTGAGTCACCCCAACCCTGGAAGATGGTTTTTCATTAATCTGTTTTGCTTTGCAGCCTGTTTTAAAAAAGCCCTGATGAGAAGAGGGATCCCAAGCTTGGGTTTTGGAAGGACTTGCTCTTGCTCTGTCCCAGCAACACACATAGAAAGAAGCAGAGACTTTCTTGACTGAGGGGGAGAACGTAATCTTGGGACTAACCAAGCCTGCTGCCTCAGACTCAAGGCCTGAATCTAGAACTTGACAATGCGGGGGAGTTGGTGTTCCCTTCTCCCCTGAGCACTTAGGGGTGCTGGCAGACCACCCCAGGACATGGGGCAAAAGAGAACAGCAACTTTTACAACCCTCCAGACAGGCTGAGGAGACTCAGGCTGGGTTTCAGCACTGTTCTAACTGAGCAGCCCTGAGCAGTCTGAAAACCTCACAGTCGTCTCTTCATACGCTACCTTTGCTGCAGGGGGCGCTGTACTCAGCAATGGCAAATTCATCTGGAAGACACAAGGGAAGGGAGATGTGATCAGGGCTGTGTGAGACCCAACCAAGACTCCTCACACTTCCACCAGGCCCTGCAGCAGAAAGCTGGCACCGCACCAGAGATCTCAGGCAGGAGAGGAGGGAGCCCTGTCTCCAAGGGCACTGAAGGAACCTCAGCTGGGCTCCATGGGAGGAAGGCAAAGGTTACCACAAGGCTACAGCACAACAGGCATCTCCAGTGAGTCTGTGCCAAGTGCCCTATGTCCGTTTGCACCTTGCCTGACACACGACCACTGGGGTTGC
>NW_027060076.1:0-1484 GCF_011386835.1 Chrysemys picta bellii | reverse complement strand
GGTTGACAAATTATTATTGAAATGGGGTCTAATTCTGCAACCCTTAATAAGTAATACTTACTGGAGTAGACCCAATAAACTCAATGGGACTGTTTGCATGAGTAAGTGCTAATCAGCATAGTAAAACTGATGTGGGGAAAGGATTTGACAAGAAAAACATAGCTACTCAGAAACTTGTCAAAAACAGTTTGGGGAGAAAATATCAGGAACATTAGTAAAACATCTCATTCATGTAGGGATTGGACTTGCTCCTGCTGGGGTCAACAGCAAAACCCCCACTGACATGAGTGGTGCAGGATCAAGCCCAGCATAATTATTGATTTTAATATAAAAATAAGTGAATGGGATACTGTACTGATTACATTATACACATCTGTTTTAAATAAAGTCTTCCATTTTAATGTTCTTCAGCAGAATTTCTCTGTGTAGCAGACTACAAAGGATACAGAGCCTTGCGCATACTGGGTAGCACTTATAGGTGTAACCCCCCTGAAATCAATGGAACTACTCAGGTGAATAAGGATTGCAGAATTGTAGTTACCACAACTATAAAATGCGTAGGATACATTTGTTCTTTCAACACCCAATTTACAAAACCAGGACTCAGTGACTTCACTGGGACTACCAAGGGTAGTAAGCACCATGCCCAGTAAGGTTGGCAGTTCTGGGCCCTAAAATAGCAAATGCTGTCTTGGCTTTTTCTGTAATTCCTGGTTACATACAAGGAATTTCAGTGTAATGGTTGCAACACTAATACTCAGAAAAGCTGCTAAAATGTAAACTGCAACTTTGTAAACATTTAAAAAAAGTCACAGAGTTTTATTTTACTTTTGTGAAGTAATAAAAGATACATACGTGTAGTAATTTTTACATTCTCATAAGACATTATGGATACAGTGCATAACATTGCATTTATGTTCAGTGTTTATACTGTTGTTGAAGCAGAAGGAAAACAGGTAGTTGAACAGAAAATCCCAATGATGCTTTTAATGTTAATGTTGAGTTGTCCTTTTATAATGAATTTAAAGCAGCAATGCAGCTTTTGCTTAAATATACCAGCATATAACAATTAATAAAAAGCTCAAAGGTTTGGAAAAAAGTGTGTTGACAATTTCTTAGGTTTTCTGCTTCTGTCAGGCCAAAGGTACTAACAATACACTTGCTTCCAAAGATCCTTTTTCTGGCACTGCGTTATTTTTCTCCCCTCATGACTGTGCAATGCGCCTTAGTTCTGACCTGCAAAACCCCTATGCCTTGTAGCCCTATTTAATAGAGATAGGCACAAATGGTATACTATTGTCCAGGTGAGGTTAGGACTGTAACTTTTATTTCAAAGCTCTAGAAGTAAAATACTATTCTTTTTAAAACATTTATGCAATATATTTCTCACAGGGAGTTGTACCATGGGTGCTGTCACTTTTTTTTTTTTTATATGCATGCAAAGTCTCTTTTAAGGATGTGATTGAGTTGAACAGCTGTGAGGT
>NW_027060075.1:0-1487 GCF_011386835.1 Chrysemys picta bellii | reverse complement strand
GTTTAGTAGCAAGGGAAAAGAAGTCATGCGTCAGTCTACTGCCCTCATGCGATGGGAAGGGAGCGAGAGCGACGAGACTGCGAGTGTTGTTGATGCAACACAAAAGCCGTCCATCTGAGAGCGGAAGCGCCGCCACTTTCAGTGAGATAAGTGGTTGGTGAGGGCTCTGCTCATGGCCCATTTTGCTCTTGGTAGGGACACCCTGTTAGCTAGGGCTGGGTTGGAAGAAAAGGTTCCTGACTAGTTGTGGTTTTGAGGGAGACAAGGTCCCCATTTCCAGGGGCTGGTCATTTCTCTGGCCAGGACCGGTGTGTCCTCTGCAGCAGGTTAGATCCAGGAGGATGACTCCCGGTGGTGAGTTGCTTGCCTTCCTCCCACCTTTTTCTCTCTCTCTCTCTAGTACGTTGGCCAACATACACCCTTTAACTCTCTGTGTCTGTCCTTGCTTTTCCTTGTGCTGTCTTCCTTCGTAGGACACAGGCAGGGGTGCTAGGTGTGCAACCCCACAGCTTAGGTCTCGGGAGCCATGGAGAAGTAGGAGCAGATGAAAATCATGTGGCAGTTGGCTCTAAAGTGGAGCGAAGACTGTCGGTGTTAACTCGGTCTCTGTTCATCAAGTAGGGCCAATGTAGATGGGATGGGAGAGGGAGGCCAGGATGAGACCAAGATTTCGAGCACCAACACAGCTTTGGGTAGTGATGGCTCATGCTTGGCTTTTGCAGCTGCACTTGCAGAGGAATTGTCCAGGAGTCCCAGCCGGAGGAGAAACTGGCAAACGTAGACCTGATCAGCTTGGACATTCTCCTAAGCAGAAATAAACAGTACTCAGCTTTCTACCTTCCGCTTAAAAGGCTGTGAGTAAGCGGTCAGTGCTTTAAATTCCTCATCTGTACTCACTGTAGTATTCTTCACAGGCCATGTGCTTCCTCGTTGGATACGGAGCTCTGTGGTATTTAGGCTGGGGAGGGGCCAGAGTCTGATGTGACTGTTGGGTGCCGTTACAAAGGGTGCTTTCTGGGTGAAATGCTAAAGGTGTAATGGGAAGAGGGTGGAGGGCAGAGCCACTCTGTGCAGGAGAGGCGAAAAGAAGAGCCTACGAGACGTTGCCGACTGATTTGTTTTTCCCCTTTTTCCTGGGGAGAACCCTCTCAAGAAGATGGTTTCTAGAACTACCTTCCAAATGGCAGTGTTATCTTCTGAAAGTCAGGGAAACACCCACACCCTAGTTAGAGGGAGCTCATCTTTGACCTTGGCATGAAGAGGGCCAAAGCAGAGAGGAGGATTAAGCCTGTGCGGAGAAGTGTCGATCCCGAGCCCCCTTACAGCCGCCCCTTCGCCACACCATGTTCCATCTGACCGGGATAGGTCCCAAATAAGATTTCACTTCAAATCTCAAAAAAGCCAAGTAGAAATCATTCTGTGGGAATTTACTGTGACTAAGAGAAACAGAAGTTCAACTCTTCTCAAGTGGTGGAGGGTCGGGGGGA
>NW_027060074.1:0-1491 GCF_011386835.1 Chrysemys picta bellii | reverse complement strand
TACAAGTAGCTTATTAATACATTTAGCACAGTCACAAACACCCCAACTCAGAAAGGTAGATAGAGGTACTGCAGAGATCCCATATACTCACACCATCCCTTGTAGAACAACCTGAAATATTAGCCATCATCTTCCTCATGACCATCACCTTTGCCCTCATCATCGGGGCCATCATTCTGGCACGTCCCAAGGACAACATCTCCTTCTCCTACTGCCCCTAGGCTGGGATGCAACTTTTATAATATGATACGCTGACGCCCCTATGTTTGATGCATATTCAGTAGGAGTTTTTCCCCTTTTCCTTATTCTCATATCCTCACCTTACTAATGTTGGAGTGTCCGTCTCCTGTAGGTTAGTATATCAGTGATTTCAAGTTGTTACCATGGCCCTCTGTGGCTGGGCCATGTTCCTGTGATCAGAAATTCTCCTTAAACACTCGATTTTCAGATCTGCAGTACTTTGAGTTTTCCATTGGGCTGTTTATCTGTTCATAGGCCTCAAGCCTTGTGCTAACATGCTGAAGGATACAGGCCTGTAAGTTCCTTGCATTACTACTGACTATAATGCAAAGCAGTGAATATAATAAAGGCAAGCTAGCCCTGTGGGCTACACCATGCAAACCAGAGTGCTTTCCTATGTCTCTGGTCCTCTCCCCAGAAGGAGAACTGCCTGTTTTACTTTAGTGTTCTATACTGACTAGGGTTACCATATTTCAGCAAGCAAAAAAGAGGACGGGAGGAGCCCCGCCCCCGTCCTGCCCTAGCCCCGCCCCTCCCTCTTCCTGCCCCCCTCAGAACCCCCAACCCCTCTCCCGTTCCTTGTCCCCTGACTACCCTTTCCTGGGACCCCTGCCCCTAACTGCCCCCCCAGGACTCCATCCCCTACCTAAGCCTCCCTGCCTCTTGTCCCCTGACTGCCCCCTCCTGAGACCCTCCCCCCATCCTAACTGGCACCCTAGGAGCCTACCCCTACCTGTACCCTGATTGCCCCAACCCTTATCCACACCCCCACCCCCAGACAGACCCCTGGGACTCCCACACCCCATTCGATCCCAACCACTCCCCACCCCCTGATAGCCCCCCCCAGAACTCCCAACCCTCCCTGCTCCTTGTCCCCTGACAGCCCCCCCCAGAACTACCGACCCATCTAAATCCCTCTGCTCCCTGTCCCCTGACTGCTCCGATCCCTCTCCCCACCCCTGCCCCCTGACAGCCCCCCCCAGAACTCCCAAACACCCCCCCGCTCCTTGTCCCCTGACTGCCCCCTCCTGGGACCCCTGCTCCTAACTGCCCTCCAGAACCCCATCCCCTACCTAAGCCTCCCTGTTCCTTGTCCCCTAACTGCCCCCTCCTAAGACCCCCCCCAAACTGCCCCCCAGGACCCTACCCCCTACCTGTACCCTGACTGCCCAAAACCTTCTCCACCCCCCCCAAAAAAGCCCCCCCCGAACTCCCGACCCCCCCCGTCTCTTGACTGCCCCCTCCAAAATC
>NW_027060073.1:0-1492 GCF_011386835.1 Chrysemys picta bellii | reverse complement strand
GGCTGTACCTACAAATCTGGGAACCCATCTGTGATAAATGAGTGGGGGTAGCACCCCAACCATTCAGTAGCTATAGAATCCTCCTTAGCAGCTGTACCCTAACTGCCTTACCTGTAAAGAGTTAAGAGGTAAGCTTAAAATGAGTTGGCACCTGACCAGGGGAACCAGTAAGGAAGCTGTACCCTCTCAAAGTGGGGAAAAGTGCTGGGTGTGTGGGTCTTTTGTTCTCTTGGCTGCAGAGGGACAGGGCAGTACTTATGCCGTAAAAAGCTCTGGGCCAGGTATGAAAAATCATCAGGATCATACCTAGAAACTACTCATTTGGAACCACCGATATGGAAGTTGTCAGGGTTCCCTCCCCACTCTAAACTCTAGGGTAAAGACGTGGGGACCCGCATGAAGAGCTCCTAAGCTTTTTCTACCAGCTTAGGTTAAAACCCCCAAGGTACAAAATTCCCTGCACCCTGAGAAATGCTTCTCTCACGGCCACCATCAAGTGTTTTAAACAGGAATCCGGGAAAGGAACCACTTGAAGTTCCCCTTCCCCCCCAAAATACCCTCTCAAGCCTGTACACCCCCTTTCCTGGGAAGCTTGAGAATAATCTCCTAACCAATTGGTTACACCGTGATCTAAAAACCCAGTCCCGGGGTTTTAAAACCATAGAAAACAGTCAGGTTCTTAAAAGAAGGATTTTATTAAAACAAAGAAGGTAAAATCATCTCTGTAAAATCAGGATGGTAACTATTTTACAGGGTACTCAATTTCCAAACTCAAAGGGATTCCCCCTCTGGACAAAACCTTAAAGTTACAGAAAAAACAGGAATAACCCTTCCCTCTAACACAGGGAAAGCTCACCAAGCAAAACAAACAGAAACCTACTCGCAATGCTGACTAAACTTACTTTAGAAAAGTGAGGTTTGGTGAGAAGATGACTGGTTGAGGAGATTGATTTTCTGCAGGGACTGCTTGTCTCCCAAGATCACTCTGACTCAGACAAAGAGCCACACACAAAGTCTTCCCCCCTCCCAAGATTTGAAAGTATCTTGTCCCCTTATTGGTCAGATGCCAGCCAGGTCAGGTGTCAGTCTGGCTACCTGAATTTCTTAACCCTTTACTGGTAAGAGGATTTTATAGCACTGCATCAGACCCTCTTCCCCCTCCCTTTATATTTATGACAGAAGTAGAACAAGAAATGTTCAGGTAGACACGATTAGGCCGATCTCTTTTTATGGCTTGTGGATTCCTGTGTGCTAACCCCACGTGCTTTTGTTTTGTTGTAACCTTTAAACTGGATCCCAAGAAAGCTACTCTTGGTGATTAATCCTTGCAGTTGCTCTTTTAAGATCTAGCAATAACCTAAGTTTTCCAAGGGTGTTTTCTTTCTTTTTTTTTAAATAACATTTCCTTTTTGTAAGAACATGACTGGATTTCTGTGTGTTATGAGGTAAAGAGGTTGTGCATATATTAATCAGCCAATACAACCGCTGGGTT
>NW_027060072.1:0-1493 GCF_011386835.1 Chrysemys picta bellii | reverse complement strand
ACCCAAGCCTTCACCCACCGCCCATGGTGGGACTCCTGTCTCCACCTCTCTGCTGCAGTCCCTTTACTCCTAAAGGAATTTAAAATTGGTGATGCCTCCACCTTGCTGGGCCCCTGTATACACACAATGGCGCACACTCCAGGAATAAACCTATTCTAACAATCATCTGTGGCACTGGTCTAACTCAATTATAAATAATATACATCCAATGTACTTAAATTAGATTTAACACACCTTTACTTAGTTTAAAGAAACGGAATAACAGACTGAGATTAAATGTCACTACTAATTTAAATGCACAGGGGGCAGTTGAATAAAATCAATTCACAAATACAGGATATAGTAATAATTGAAATGTATAACTGGCATTTACACTGCCACCATTTACCCCACCCCGGAGTGCACACTCCTCTGGATTTCAGAGTCCTTGACACGTGCATGGGAGTGCTTGGAGATCTGCAGCTGGAGCCAGCACTCTGCAGGTTCTGTGTATCTGTCCAGCCAAGGCAGCAAACTGCACACCCCTCTGCCGACGGGAGTTGGCCCTACCAAACGTCAGCAGCTCTGGGTCCCGGTTTGATAGGACGATGGCTCTGCCTCTCCTCAGACTCAGTCTCTCTGCTGTGCCCCTTCCCTTGCCAGCACTTTCCCAAAGCAGAATGGGGGTTACTCACCGTCCCTCCTCTGCAGGCTCCAAGCACAGCAACAGTCTCTGCTCGGACTCCAGTGAAGCCACCAACAGCCTTTGAGGCTCCCTGCAGCTCAAAGCCCCGGCAGCCTCCAGCAGCTTCCTAGCAGCAGCTGGCCTGACCAGATGAGAAGTGCGAAAAATTGGGACAGGTGGGGATAATAGGTGCCTATATTAGACAAAGCCCCAAATATCGGGACTGTCCCTATATAATCAGGATATCTGGTCACCCTAGCACAGGGGTTCTCAAAGTGGGGGTTGGGACTCCTCAGGGGGTCACGAGTTTATTACATGGGGGGCTCGTGAGCTGTCCACCTCCACCTCAAACCCCACTTTGCCTCCAGCATTTATAATGGTGTTAAATATACAAAAAAGTGTTTTTAATTTATAAAGGGGTGGCACACAGCGGCTTGCTATGTGAAAGGCGTCACCAGTACAAAAGTTTGAGAACCCCTGCCCTTGCAGCAGCGCCTGGTATGGACAGAGCTCCACCCCAGCAGCCTGGCTCCAATCCCCAGCGCAGAGCCCGTTGCCCCCCCCTCCCCCGCAGTCCTCTCCTGGGGCATCATGGGAGTTGTAGTCTCTAGGGCTAGATTGCAGCACAGGATCTCCCTAACTGGGAAATTCCCAATAAAGGCCAGAGGCCCCTCTAGCAAAGCGGTGTGTGGGTGGGGGCTATATTAGTTAATTGCTGCTCTGGTCATTACAGCCCCGGGGCCAAGTTCTCCGCGGCGCCAACCCCCTCAGACTTTCGCTTCCCCTTCGCCCCCGCCTGCCCAGACGGGTTCTGCCCAGCGACCGGTGA
>NW_027060071.1:0-1493 GCF_011386835.1 Chrysemys picta bellii | reverse complement strand
TTTTCCAGAGAACTTGGAATAGGCCAAACTCAGGGCAAAATTGTCCCCTCCTGCATGAATCTATTGAGGGATTCCCCGTGGAGATTACCCCAGTCTGTCCCACTGAGGGAGTGAGCTCCGCCTGCCCCATCCCACTCCTCCACACCCCTGGCAGGAAGGCAGCTCCGGTGCTGCCACCTAGAGCCCGGCAACATTTCCTCACCAAAAATATTTCCAGTTGGAAAATGTGGGTTAGTTGAAGTCTAAACGTTAGGCAGGAAAATGACAATTGTAACTGATATTCTGATTTTTTCCGATCAGGGACATCAAACCAACAATACTTTTGTGGCGAATCATCACTTTGAAACCATTGTTTTGCTTTGTTTCGATTTAAAAATGTCATCTTGGCTTTGGGATTTGCAAGGGTTTTCCTGCCTTTCTCTTCCCAAATTTCAAGTGGGGATTTTCCCTGAGGAATTGACCACAGGGAACATTTCTGCTTTCTGATCAGCTCTGCCAGCCATGCAGAGGCAGCTGTAACCCTCTCCCCCCGGCAGCCCACCTCCTTGCCCCGTTCCCTAGCCATAGCCACTCCCAGGGACCTGCTGGAGAAAGTTAATCAGGCCTCAGGCTACAGTGACTCGCTCAGGTGTCCTCTGCAGTACCAGAGAGGGAGATGCTGTGCTTCCCTCATGCTGCTTAGCTCTTGTGAAAGCTCTATCAGAATTGGAAGGAGGCTAGACTTCCTGGGCTCTATTCCCAGCTCAGACAATGACTCACTGAGTGCTCTTGCTCCTCCCGGCCCCTCAGTTTCCTCCTCTGTAAAATGGTGGGGAATGAAACTTAGTCTCACAACACCCCCAGATGGCAGATTGTCAATTAATTTTACTGCTCACTGATGACTTTGAGGTCCTGTCACCATGGAGGGGCAGAGTTTGATTTATTTATCGTGTTTCAGGCAAAAGAACTCTCTGACAAACTGGACCCTTATGTGCGGTGTCAGAGTGACAAGGATGAGGAGGAGGCAGCACTGGAGGAAGAGAAAGCCAAGATGCGACTCTGGCCACTAATCAAATATGTGGAAGTGACGATTCCGAAGTCCGACATGATTCCGGAAGGTGTCGTGTTTATGGATATTCCCGGGACAGGAGATTACAACAGCAAAAGGGACGAAATGTGGAAAGAGGTGACTCACCAGCTCTGTGATGTGTGGGAGAAAATGCTGTTATGTTATTTGGCTGGAAAGCATTTAACCATTGGTTCTAGTGTTACTTATTCCAATGTAATGAAGGAAGGAAAGTTCTAGAGAGGGCCGTGAGCTCTGTGGCCTGGGGAAGGCCTGGGCCAGGCTTTAACGGAACGAAGCAGCATCCACACCGTCTAGTGCGGGGGCACCCCTGATATTAGCTAACGGTGCTTCCCAGCTTGGATCCATTGCTGCTCCTGGATTCCTGTAGCATCAAAGCCCCATAGCGCCTTTCTCCGTCCGCTCTTCACTAGTGCAGACTCTGCAA
>NW_027060070.1:0-1495 GCF_011386835.1 Chrysemys picta bellii | reverse complement strand
AAGTTTGTGTCACAGTTTTAAGATTGGAATTCCATGTAGAAATGGCAGGCATTGTTTCATATGAACATCCCATTTATAATATTCATAGTAACAGTGAAGAATTTAATGTATTATGGAATATTTTGTCTCTTATGTAAAATAGAGCACGGATGTGCAAATGTGAGGAACATGGGTTTGCTAAGGAGATCTCTCTCGCAAGCACGTATAGCGTCTGCAGAGCAACATTCTATAGATGCAGTTGTAGGTCCATAAGCCATTTCAAGGCCTCCTTTGTGACACTGTGGCTATTATCCATTTCATCTTGGGGAACTGCCTTGTGTATGTGATGGTATGGATGTTCTCGCCTCAGTCACATAAAGGGAAGACTCTGATTTTCCACTTGTCCATCTAGTAGTTGCATCTTCCAGGTTTTGTTTGGATGCGTTTCAGTGTAGTCCAAAGTCTGCATGGCAAGGCAAAACCAGCAAGGTGGCTTTTTGGGTCAATGATAATTTGTCTGTATGGAACAGTGGAGGTCCAGACACTTTGCCATTCCTGGGTTGGATCCAGAGCCATGAGGTGGTTGCATGTGGTCGGTAGTGATTTTCGCAATTTCAGGCATTGTTGGGATCATAGGTGTGTGCAGCCCATTTCATTAGGGTGTGCACCCAGGGAGCCCTGCCCTAGCCATCCACTCCCTCCTACTTCCTGCCCCCTGACTGCCACCCTCAGAACCCCCAACACCCCCCCCCGCTCCTTGTCCCCTGACTACCCCCCACTGGGACCCCTGCCCCTAACTTCCACCCAGGACCCCACCCCCATCTAAGCCTCCCTGCTCCTTGTCCCCTGACTGCCCCCCAGGACCCCACCCCCTATCTAAGCCTCCCTGCTCCTTGTCCCCTGACTGGCCCCTAGTACCCTACCCCCTACCTGTCCCCTGATTGTCCTGACCCTTATCCACTCCCATGCTTATCCAACCGCTCCCCGCCCCCTGACAGGATCCCCAGAACTCCCGACCCATCCAACCCCCTCTGCTCCCTGCCTCCCTCAACCCCTCTCCACACCCCTGCCTCCTGACAGCCCCTCCCCGAACTCCTAACTCATCCAATCCCCTCCAGCTCCTTGTCCCCTGACCACCCCCTCCAGAGGCTCTCCCACCCTAACTGCCCCCCCAGGACCCTCCTTGCTCCCTGTCCCCTGACCCCTATCTACCCCCCGTCCCCTGACAGACCCTGGGACTCCCATGCTCCATCCAACCCCCCCTGCTCCCTGATTGCCCCCTCCAGAGACCCCCCGCCCCTAACACCCTCACCCGGGATCCCACCCCCATCCAACCCACCCTGCTCTCTGTCCCCTGACTCCCCCCACCCCTTATCCAACCCCCCCCCCTGGCCCCAGACTCCTTACCATGGCATGAGATGAGGCTCCTAGCCTCCCTGCGGAGCCAAACGCTGCCCCACAGGAGCGCGCGCAGCCCTGGCCCCCAGAGCACTGCACACGGGGCAGGGCTCCAGGA